>NW_007733939.1:74698-82247 GCF_000696425.1 Galeopterus variegatus
TTTTATGATTATAAAATGTTTCAATCTGTTAGAATTAATTTAGCATCTAAGTGTAATTTATCCTGTAAACTCATTATATTACCATCATTATAAAAATATTAAATGTAAATATGATGAGCATTGAAAGCTATTAGAAATTTAATTGTGGATTTCTTTCGGCAGTCTGAAATTTAGCATAAGGGATCCTATTGTAGCCCTGTCTTCTATTCCTTAAGTGTATTCTATAACACCCAATCATTAAATGTTAGAGTCTCAGGAAGTCTACATAAAGCAGAGATGTCCTTTCTCTAGATATTTAGATGAAAAACAAAGGAGAACATCATTAAGCTGACAAATCTTAGTTGAAAGTAAATGGCCATCTTATATGAAGTTCAAGCCCTGGTAAAACAAACCTATGATGATAGAGGTCAGAAAAATGCTTATTTTGGGGGGTTGGGTATTGAATGTGAATGCCACAAGAGGAAGACTTTTAGGATGCTGGAAATGTTCTGTATTTCTATCCTGGTTTTGGTTTTGTTGTACGTATATGTAAAAATTCATCACCACGTATGCTTATGATTAGAGAAAAAAGAAGCGAGAAATAAGAGCATTTGAGATGCAGGCTGTTTAAGGTACGAGTGAATTAGAGTATTAGCAGACATTTTGCTTAAGTTGAATGATAGCCCTTTTTTCCATTTATTGCTTTCTACAACGAAAGATGATTTTTAATTACCCAAACTTACATGTATTCAGATAACACATGAGGTTGAAATTGAAAGGCTCCTTCCTTAGAAGTAAACACTTTTAACAGTTGTCTTTTCAAATTATTTCTATGTGTACACTCATTTCTTTAAACATATAAAGTTTTAGTGGTATCAAACTATATATATATATGTGTGTGTGTGTGTGTGTATAAATATATTATTCTGAAACTTGCTAACCCCCCAACAGTCTATAATAGATATCCTTCAGTGTCAGATTATAGATCCACTTGATTCTTTTTAAAGATTGCATAGTCTTCCATATATGTTTATACCATAATTTACTTAGCCACTTCCCTAGATATTTCAGGTTATCCTTAGTTTTTTACTAATATAGCTATGTAATGCTATGATGAAATTTTTTTTTTACATCTATATTTGTGTATGAGTGTTTCTGCAAGCATTGTTAACAGGATAATTCCAGAACTAGAAGTCCTAGGTTAAATTTTGATAGCTACTACAAAATTGCCCTTCTGTTGCGCCAACCATGAACAATAATCTTGTCAAAATTGTATATTTTCAATCTTTTAAAATGTTTGCTGACCTAATAGAAAAAAATAGAATCTCATTTTTTTAATTTGCTTTTCTCTGATCTGTAGTAGAATAGAGTATCTTATGTTGGTTACCAATTTATGTTTTCTTTTTTATTGTGTGTACTGTATTTCAATTTTCCTTATTTATTTGTCAGAGGTCTTTGTTTAGAGCATTAACCCTTTTCCTGTTATGTATGTTGCAAATAATGTATGTCCCATTCAATATCTTGTCTTTTAGATTTTGTCATATGAAGCTATAAAGTTTTCCTTTATGACTACTTTTTAATATTTTGCTTAAGATCATTTACATAGGAAGACCAGACATGTGCCTGTATTTTCTTCTGGTATACTTGTAATTTTGTGTTTTACTTTTAAATCATTAATCATCTACAAATTTATTTTGTGAGCTAAAGGCAGAAATATTAATATGCATTTTTCCCCAAATAGATAGCCAATTTTTCTCATAAACCACTGACTAGTTCCTTTCCACAACAATTAAAAAAAAAATCATTGATAATACTATATAAATGATTGAAGGGTTATAAGCAACATGATGTTTTTCTTTTCAAGCAGGGAGAATGTGAGTTTTGAAACAAAGTTTAAGAATGTGGGGCAGGATTTGTAGAAAGTCCAGGATAAAAGAGTTTAGTTGCCTTGGGAGCTATTGTGCTAAATAGGATATCATTAAAAGTATAGATGGAATGGAGTAAGAATATACTTAGGATGAACAAATATATACTAATAGTTGTATAAGTAGTAATCAAGGGTAGCAATTCAACAGCTAATTATACTGTGGAAGGTGATATTACAAAGGAATTCTTAGTCTTTTTTTTCTTTGTAGATTTATTTTAATTTAGGGTCTATGACACCAGACTCAATCTAAGGAGTGAGCTTTTCTTGGTTAATATCAGATTTAAATGTATCTCTCATATTTAATTATAGCTTATATATTTAAAGCCATTAATATATGAAAGATAATTATTTTTAATTCTGAAAAAGTTTGGGTTATGACAGTATACAAACTATGTGGTTTAAGAAGAAGAGCACTAAATATGTGAAATACCACATCTAGAGGACCAAGATTGTGTAGAAAATCGGATACATGTGTAGAGGAGAGTGATCATAGTATACTCTTATTGGACTAAATTTGAAGTATAATGGAAATAGGGCTGTCAAAATAATTTTAATATTATTGAACTGTAATATAGTCATTATAGTTGAAAAATATTACTTTTTAAAATTGTCTATCTTCTCTTTCCTCCACCTCTATCCTTCTCTTTTCTCACAGATCATACATCAGTTGGCGGTCTGGGAGACAGTTTTTATGAATACTTACTGAAAGCATGGTTGATGTCAGATAAAACAGACCATGAGGCAAGAAAGATGTATGATGATGCTATTGAGGTGATTATTGTCAGAACATTTTCCTGCTTAACATTGGTATTTGGTAGTGACTAGATGTCTTATAACCATTTTATTGTGTGCATTCACTATGGAGTTTATTAGTATTTTAATGGAAAAGCCTTATATTAAGTCATCTTTCATTTGTGGCATTTTAAAGAAATGATTGGAGAAAGAATTTTTAGCATGGCATATTTATTTATAAAAGTTTATTTTAATTACTTTTAGTTAATGCTACAGACTGAAAAAACTTCTGATTTCACATATATTTCTATAAATGTTTTTCTTCTTTCGAATGACACATTGAAGAGCCTTATGGGTAAATAATTATAATAATGGCAGTGCATGTGTATAATATGTTCCACATGCTAGGCCACTGTTCCAACCCTTTTTACATATATGAGATCATTTAATCATTATCACTATTTTACNTTTTCTTCTTTCGAATGACACATTGAAGAGCCTTATGGGTAAATAATTATAATAATGGCAGCGCATGTGTATAATATGTTCCACATGCTAGGCCACTGTTCCAACCCTTTTTACATATATGAGATCATTTAATCATTATCACTATTTTACATATGAGGATCTTAAGGCACAGTGCAGTTAAGTAACTAGCTGAAAGGTAAGTGGTGGAGCCCAGAACCAAACAGTATGGCTACAGAGCCTATACTCTTAATCACTGTATTATATTATTTTGTATTTATATAACCTCATACCATGATATTGCCACAGTTTAAAATTGGAACAAGATTCATTCTAGGAAGAATTTACATGAAGCAAAAACTGTTAAATAGAAAAGTATGTTAACCGTTTAGAGTATGTTAACCATTTATTAAGTTCTTGTTCTTCTGATCCATTATAAACCCATGTCCCCTTAACGATTTTAGTTACTTTTTAAAAGTTATATGTTTTGTGTATAACACCACCATTCTGATGTTATCAGTGATCAATATTCAGAGTTACAGTTTTGTTTTTTCTTAATTAAACCAAGGATCTTATTACTTATTCTATATCTTTACTTTTTAGGGACTTAATTCTCCACAGTCATCTTTAAAAAATGCGCAAGTATTGAACTTAATATGTGGCACACGGTGCTTTCCCCATGGTAGGCACTTAATAAATGTTTGTTGAGGGATTGTATTGACTAAAAAATTTAGCAAAATTAAGGTGTAATCAAGATCCTAAATTTTAGTATGTTACTTCTAAAATTCTTTATGAAATCTAAAATTTAGAATAGTTGGAGAGTTTCATACCTTGTGATTAAAATTTAAACCTAGAAATTTTTATGATCTNTACTCTTCTAGCAAATTTTCAGTATACAATACAATGTTATTAACTCATGCTGTACATTGTTTCTGTAGAATTATTTATCCTACATAACTGCAGGTTTGTACCCTTTAGCCTATTTCCCCAATTCCTCCCCCTCCTTACCCTGGTAACCACCTTGTTTCTCTGTTTCTATGTATTTGAATTTTTTAAAATTTCACATATAGAGGATATCATGCAGTATCTTTCCTATGCCCAGCTTATTTCACTTAGCGTAATGCCCTCCATATTCATCTGTGTTGTAACAAATGGCTGTATCTCCTTTTTAAGGCTCAGTAATATTTTGTTATGTATATATATCATGTTTTCTTTATCCATTTATTCATTGATAGACACTTAGATTGTTTCCTCATCTTAGCTATTGTGAATAATGCTGCAATGAGCATGGGAGTGCAGATATGTCTATGTGGTGCTGATTTCATTTCCTATGGGTATATGAGGGTACTTCAGAAAGTTCATAGAAAAATAGAATTAAATGAGAATATGAATCTTTACATGAACTTTTTGAACCACCCTTGTATACCCAGCAGAGGGATTGCTGGGTCATATGGTAGTTCTATTTTTAATTTTTTGAAGAACTTCCAAATTGTTTTCAATAATGGCTATACCAATTTACATAATTTACATTTCCACCAATAGTGTGCAAGGTTTGCCTTTTCTCTGCACCCTCACCAACACTTGTTTTCTCTTGTTGGTAATAGTCATCCTAACAAGTATGGGGTGATATCTTATTGTGGTTTTAGTTTGAATTTCCCTGATGACTAGTGATGTTGAGCACCTTTTCATATACCTGTTGGCCATTTTTATGTCATCTCTGGAGAAATGTCTTTTCAGGTCCTTTGCCCATTTTTTAATTGGGTTATTTATTTTTTGCTGTCAAATTGTGTTAGTTCCTTACATATTCTAGATAGTACCCTGTTATTAGATATACAGTTTTCAGTATTTTCTCTTACTCTGTAGGCTGCCTTTTCATTTTGTTGATTGTTTGCTGTGTAGAAGCTTCTTAGTTTGATGTAGTCCCACTTGTTTAGTTCTGCTTTTGTTGCCTGAGTTTTTGGTGTGATAGCCAAAATATCATTCCCAAGTCAGTATCAAGGAGCTTTTCCCCTATATTTTCTTGTAGGAATTTTATGGTTTCAAGTCTTCCTCACATTTAGGTCTTCAATCCATTTTGAGTTCAGTTTTGTGTATAGAATAAGATAAGGATCCAGTTTTATTCTTGTTTGCACGTGGATATTCAGTTTTTCCAGCACCATTAATTAGGAAGACTATCCTTTCCATTGTGTCTTCTTGGTAGCCTGTTGAAAATTAGTTGACCCTATGTGTGTGGGTTTATTTCAGGGTTGTCTATTCTGTCCCACTGGTCTACGTGTCTGTTTTTATGCCAGTAGTTTGCCCTTCATATCTGCAGGTTTCGCACTTGTGAATTCAACCAACTGAGGATGAAAATGCTGTATTCACTGGATGCAAAACCTGCAGATACTGAGGGCCAACTTTTGTATCTTCAGGTTCCACAGGGCCAACTTGAACATCTGTGGATTTTAGTATCTGTGGGTAGTCCTGGAACCAGAGGTTCATAATTAAACCCTCAACAAAATAGGTATAGAAGGAAATTGCCTCAATATAATAAAGGCCATATATGAAAAGCCCACAGCCAACATCATAATCAATGTGAGAAAACTTAAAGCTTTAATTCTAAGATCTGGTACAAGGCAATGATGCCTACTCTTACTACTTCTATTCAACAGAGCATTAGAAGTACTAATAAGAGCAGTCCAGACAAGAAAAAAATAAAAGGCATCCAAATCAGAAATGAAGAAGTAAAATTATCCTTGTTTGCAGATGACATGATACATATAGAAAATCCTAAAGGCTTCACAAAAATGTGTAAAAACTAATAAATGGATTTGTTAAAGTAGCAGGATACAAAATTGACATACAAAAATCAGTTGCACTTATCTAAACCAAAAACAATCTATCTGAAAAAGAAATCAAGAAAATAATTCCAAATACTTAGGAATCAATTTAACCAAAGAAGTGAAAGACCTGTATACTGAAAACTGTAAAACATTGATGAAAGAAATTGAAGAAGACACAAATAAGTGTAAAGATATCCTGTGTTTGTGGATTGGAAGAAGTGATATTGTTAAAAGTGTCCATACTACCCAAAGTGATCTACAGATTCAGTACAATTTCTACCAAAATTCCTATGGTATTTTTCACAAAAATGGAAAAAAGAAAATTTGTATGAAACCACAAAAGGCGTCAAATAGCCAAAGCAATCTTGAGAGGGAAAAGCAAAGTTAGAGGCATCACACTTCCTGATTTCAAATTATATTACAAAGTTATACTAATTAAAACAGTGTGGTACTGATGTAGAAACAAACACATAGACTTTTATCATCATTTGCAAAAGCATTTATTAAATGCCAAATTATATTTCACCCTCTGACAGACTTTATCAATACACTGGATAGAAATTTTCTTACAAAATATTGGTAATTTGTTGGTGTTTTCTAACCTCAGGTCCCTTTGAGGAGCTACTCAAAGCTTCATGTGCACACACAAAGTTTTTTATACAATTTCAAGGATTTCTTGGATGTAACACTACCTCTTTTAAAGGCTCTCAGAGTTTATGACCCTCAGGATAAGAACCCCTGCTTGAGTTCTGCTCTAGTTCTCCAAGACTTAGTAAACCAACTGTGGTTATTAATTCTTCTGGTTCATATGTTTTGCTTTTAATAGAACTATCTGCTATCGCTACAGTGTTCTTGGTTTTCTGGTTTTTTGGGTTTTTTTTTGTTTTTTGTTTTTTTTTTTTGGTAGGAAGGGGCAGGTAAGAAAGAAAGGTTCTATTTTTACCTCTTTAGAATTATGATTATTTGGACCTTACATTGCTATTCTTGTAAGCTGAAATTTGGCCACAGCTATGGCATGATTTTATTTATGCTTCACCACCATTATAGTTCTTGTGCTACACTTTCTTTACTGAAAAAAATATTAAAATGTTCATCACTTCTCAAAAGAAGTCATAGACCTTGAAACTTTTAATTTTTGTCATAAGTACAACATAATAACAAGAAAGAAAGGTGGCAGCTAAGAGTTGTAGTTGTGTGTGACCCCAGCATCACAATGACAGATGGCCTTACATTGCCCAGGTTTAGGGTGCTGGGTGTGATTAGGAAGAGGTCTTAGTTCATTTTGTGCTTCTATTAACAGAATATCTGAGACTGAGTAATTTATAAAGAACAGAATTTTATTTCTCACAATTCTGGAGACTGGAAATCCAATATCAAGGCACCGACATCTGTTGTCTGGTGAGGGCCTTCTTGCTGAGTCCTCACATGGCAAAAGGCGGAAAGGCAAGCTAGTCAAATGCTTCATGAAGCCTCTTTTATAAGGGTCTTAATCCCATTATTTAGAGAGAGGCCCCATGGTCTAATCACCTCTTAAAATCCCCATCTCTTAATACTGTCACAGCAGCAACACCTGAATTTTGGAGGGGATACATTCAAACTTTAGCCAAGTTCCTTAAAAAGGTTT
>NW_007733939.1:82257-89804 GCF_000696425.1 Galeopterus variegatus
GAATAGTTGGAGAGTTTCATACCTTGTGATTAAAATTTAAACCTAGAAATTTTTATGATCTAAGAAAATTGGATAACTAGGAAAAATCTGATATTCCAAGAATAGTATTGAAAATAGCCCTTAGTCATTCCCACTAGACAGTGGGCTCCCTTAGGGCAGAGGCTAATTTGTTTATCATTGTGTCAGCACCTAGCGTGATACCTGAAACATAGTAGGTATTCAGTAAGTACTTGATAAATGAATGAATATATTTAATATTTTTATTTTTGAAAAAGTGCGACATGTCATATACCATGTAATCATTTTTTCTTCATAGTTTGCTGCTTTCTTGTAATATTCTTAATCTAAAACCATTTTTCTTTTGTTTTGTCAAAGGAAAGAGAAAATTATTTTATATTTGTCATTGCTTTTTAAATTGTATATATTGTACCTTGAAAGGCATGATATCTGTTTTGAAAGTTAACCTTACAAATTAAAATTATTTTCTTTGAATCATCTGCTATATAAGTTACGCATCCTATAAATATTTACATATTTATTTTCTGTGTCCAGTTTTTATTAGTTCTTAAATCCAGAATGGCTACCTACTAAGTATTTTTTAGTAATAGTTGGTAAACTTTCTTTTGAGGCGTGATCTCAAGTGTGCAGTTTTTATAATGTTTAATTATTTCCAATAACTATTAATTTTGTTAAGAGGCAGAATATGTACAAATTGTGAAATAAACGATACGTGGAATGTGTGGAAAAGATAGGAATGAACACTTAAGATGCATTTTAATTTGTAATAAATCATTTTTAAAATTTGCTTTTCTGAGCTATTCTGTTTAAATTATTCCATCCCCACCCTACCCTCCTCTGCACTTGCAGATACCCATGTCCCTGGTTCCTACATCTTAACTTTCTTTTTAAAAATTATATATAGCTATAGATCTTATGTTCTGATTGTTTATGTTGAGTCTTTAATTTTTAAAATAGTGAACAAAAATATACCTCTTTTTGGAGCAAGAAAGTAATATCAGTGTTAGTGAAGATTGTTTAACACCTTTTAATACAAGAGTATTACTACTCTTAACTGACATGCACTGGTTTGACATTTCGTATAATTTGAATTCTTAGGCATTTGTCATGTTTTTAAGAGAGAAGAGAGCAATTGCAGAGATCCATAAGTGAATTACTGGTAAAATGTCCCATCTTTGCCTACCTTTTACTTTAGTCCTAGTAAGTCCATGGGGATATTCTTGGCTATCTTAATTATAACAAGGTAAGATTTATGTTATAAAGCACAGAAATCACAAAATGACAAAAATGTTATATAAAAATTTAGGACCAAAACTATGGATATAATTCTGTAGGCACTTATGGAGTATCTTACATGTGAAAAACATTCTAGTATCATGAGGTCCACAGAGATGAAAAACATTGCCCCTGTGCTCCAAAAACCTGCTTTTTCATTTGTGCTTCAAAGTACTATAGTTGAAAGAAAACAACAATGCAAAAATCTTGTAATCCAATGGTAGTCCCTTATTTTGTTTATCAGCCACCTCTTATTCCCCTAACAGGTCAACTATAAGTATCTAAGGCACCATTCATTTATTAAATAAAAGAAAACAACAATACAAAAATCTTGTAATCCAATGGTAGTCCCTTATTTTGTTTATCAACCACCTCTTATTCCCCTAACAGGTCAACTATAAGTATCTAAGGCACCATTCATTTATTAAATTACTTACTAATCAAATATTTATTGAGTGCACACTACAGGCCTCCTGGAGTATAAGATGATGAATAAGGCATATTTCATCCATTTCTGTAAAACTTCTAGTATCTATTACAGGGGATACAAAATAATATTTTCCAAAGCTGATTGTTAATGAGAACAACCACAATAAAGATATGGACTAATTCTTGGATGAAATATTCCTTTTTATTGTTAGGAAGAATAGTCTAGTCACTAGTCATATGCAGTAGTTTCTACCAGAGAGAACTGAATTAATGTAATTTCTTATACCTTTCTGTAGATATATCTCTAAATATCTGTAGAGAATTAATCCATTGTCCCTCGCAGCAAAGTCTGAGGACATAATCCAAAGGAGCAAAGCTCTTAAAAATCTTATTTTTAAAATGAAATGTGATTGTTATACTCTATGTTATGCAAGTTTAATATAGAATATTTTTCTCACCATCCCACATCTTTTGAGTAAAATTGTCATTCCTGGAGGATGGACTGTGTTTATCACGTAGCTACTCTTATCCATGGCACAGCATCCAAAACAAACGCATAAGTTTGAGAAGTAAGGGACTAAGAAGTTAAGGGATAAGTATTTAAATTTTGAACTAGTTTTGAAAGCTTATAATATATAAGGTTTTCTTACCTAATGGTGCCTTTTAAAGGTGCTTTCCCAAGTGGTATGGTTGCATAGAAAATGAGGAACTGTTTTTGACTAATTATTAAAATCATAGTTTTTAATTAACTTGGGTATTCTTCCTGTTCACTTTTTGTTGTATGAAATAGAAAATAAATTGGTAAAGCCTTTGTTAGAAACTTATCATCATGATCTCAGTTGGCTGGTTATTATGAATTTCATTTAGCTCAAGAAGACAAAGCCTGTAATGGGCAGTGTTATGTACAAAGGTAATATTTAGGCCAAGTCTCTCCTCTCTCACTCCATCTCATACAGTAGTGATTAGGGTATTTGTTCCATGTTATATGCAAGTTGATCACTCATTCCAAAACTAACTTAATGTAAATTAAGCCTCCCAGTTTGGGAAAGTTTCTGCTTTATGTAATATCATATTACCATATATATTTTATGATAGCCAGAAGGATATAAGTTTGGACACTAACAGTTTGCTTCTAAAATTTTGAATGTTTTCTCTTTCTTACAGGCTATAGAAAAACATCTTATTAAGAAGTCCCGTGGAGGTCTTGTCTTTATAGGAGAATGGAAGAATGGACACTTGGAAAAGAAGATGGGGCATTTGGCCTGCTTTGCTGGGGGAATGTTTGCACTAGGAGCAGATGGTTCCAGAACAGATAAAGCTGGTCATTATTTAGAACTAGGGGCAGAAATTGCACGCACATGTCATGAATCATATGACAGAACTGGTAAGACTATAAATAAGGCTAATAATTACTTAGTCTAAAATAACCACTAAGTCAAAAATGTATCTAGGAATTAGAAGGAGAATTCTGTATATTGGCAGGTTTTTTTATTATTATTTATTAGCATCTTCATTGTTACAAATCATACTTATTCTTTATCCTCCTTATCAAATCTTTCCCCTTCCGCCTCCCCCTCCCTCTTCCCCCTTCCCCCTCTAATAACCATAGATTTGTTCTCTCCATATGATAGATTAACTGTTCCTCTGTTGGTTTGTTGCCTAGAAGATCTGTCCAGTACTGAAGTGTGATCAAGTCCTCCCCTATTATCATAAATCAGATGCTTCTTCTATTACTCTGGAGTGTGCTTTGTGGAGAGAGAGGACCTCTTCTTTAGTTTTTGTTTTTGGTCTCCGCCGATACCTCTCCTTGTGTCAATGCAATTGAGAGTCTGGCATGCCATCTGCACAGTGGCTGTGACTGCTGCTATAGAGGCTAGCCGCTTTTGTGGCAACCTGCAATTGCGGTGGCTTTGGTGGCATTGGCTACCCACATGAAAATGGTGTTTTTGGTGTGATCTTTACCTGGTTGTGTCTGGGTTCGGCTTCCCACGGCTCCACGCCTCTGGACCCTGGCAGGGCCTGGAGCAGTGGCAGCAGCTTGCCTAGTCGTGGCTGTATATTGGGACTTTTCACTTCGAAATAATTTAACACAGTAAATCATTTTCTTAAGAACTTGAATTTTAATTTAGGAAATGTATTTTTACATCTCTTCTTTAAAAATTCTGAATTATTCTGCTGTTTTGATAATATTATTTGATTATATTATTTGATAATAATATTTGATAAATATTTTGAAGTAATTGTTTTAAGGACAAGAGGTAGGATATTTGGGGATGTATGGAATAACGTTATTTTAATATAATAAGAATCCATTTTAGCCATTCACTTTGGCTTCTGTAAAACCAGCTGCTTAAAAGAACACACAATTGACTGATTTAGGTTATATTGTCTTGACTATCTTCTTGTGAAAATAAAAATAACCAAAAGATAATAGTAGTTATCTTTAATGTATAATTGGTATCTAGTTAACTGGCAGTTTGTCCATTAATCAATTCACCAGTAATTTTTGGAGTTGGAGTTGTTTGATCCTCTGACATTGTTTTGGGCAGGTAGGTAATATAATATTTTCTGAACTTAAGTGTCCTTGCCTGGAAAATGAAATGATTTTTAATGGTGACAAAAATTGGTTCTTGGGAGTGTGAAAAAAAATCTTACCCTCTTTGTGTATAAAGAATAGATATACATATAGCTATAAACAGATATGTAGTATGTATTTGGTATTAAAATTTCATGGAGGGAGAAGGTAATTAGATTAAAATAAAAAAAGAAGCCTAGAAAGTATCCTTGAGGATGTAATAGTGAAAAAAGGATTAAGAAATACTGGACTAGACCTTCCAAGGTTTTCTCTGGCTTTAAAGTTGTGTGTTTCTATATGAAATAATGGACAATGAGTTCCCTGAAAGCCTAAAAACGAGTAATTTCTATTTGTGATTTTAGACATTGAATTGTTGCTTTTATCAAATAACTGAATTTCTTTCTTATTTTTTTTTTTTTTGTCTTTTGTCTTTTTCCGTGTCCGGCAACGGATCGCAACCCTCAGTGTTGCCCCCGTACCGGACCGGGGACCTCCCGCGCCTCACTCAGCCAGTGAGCGGGAACCGGTCTGTATGTGGGATCCGAACCCTCGGGCGGGAGCGCCGCAGCGCTTCCCAAGCGGCGCACTTATCCAGTGCGCCACCGGGCCGGCCCCCAAATAACTGAATTTCTGTTTTAAGGTTATTTTAGCATCATGCACACAACATGATTGACTTATAAGTTATTCTAGTTCATCAGTCTGTCAAGTTATTTTTATATAGCAAGAAATTGAACTTTAGGTGAAAATGACCTTCCAGTTCTCTCATTAAATAAATTGAGGGCTCCATCTCTTGAAAAATTACAGAGTTGAAAGGACATTGAAGTGATCTTATTTTAGGGCAGTTTAAGTGTTTATACATAATACATATAGAAGTCAGTGATCTGAGTTACAAATAGAATTTAAATTCTTATGTTAATGACATAGAATGTCAATTACTCACTTAAAATATAGCAAAAATTAGTAAAACATTGAGGATCAGAATGGATATTTAGTGTTTATATGAGGACCTATCATAATGAGGCTTGTTATTCAGATTTTGACCATAAAACAAATAACAGTTCTAAAACAATAGAATTCCACATGGTAGACATACTAAAAATATGAAATGTCATAGTTATTGTAACTAACTGCTTACTTCATTAAACATGGAACACCTGTTATAAGCTAAGCATTATGCTGGGTGTTTACAGGTTAAAGTGTGAACAAGATATGTTCTCTGCCTTTGAGAAGTTCAGAGAATACCAGAGTTATTAAAGGATTCTCTTATATTTCTGACTTTCACACTTCATAATGACGTCGCTGATGCTCATTCTTGTTCTGATTGTCATTCTTATGTTCCAAGTTGATGACCCTGTGACCCTCTTTGTAATGGTATACCCCCCAAAAGATTACTATTTGATTTGTGTCCTGTGTTTTCAAGTCTTTCACTGTTTTTACTAGTCTCTAATCTCAGCTTAGATCCTTTAATTAAAAAGTACAGTCCTAATTTTGCTAACTTCCCACCAGGTTATTACATCTTCTGCTGTGTTTTCTTATAGCTGTGCTATAATTTTTGGCCACCATGTTTAAAAATATCCATCTACTTCTCCTTAGTAGCAATTACAGCTAAATCTATAATTACTGTCTTGGAATTTCACTTGAATTTTCTTTAGAACCAGAATTACCATTAATTTTAAATTTGGTAATTTTAATATATTCCAGCATATTGGTAAGCCTGGCCTGTTAGGAACTGTAGGCAACATTACTGAATCTGTTCTTGAAACTGAGCAATAACTCAGTGGTTGTTTCAAGCATTATCATATTTACTTGGGAAGTGAGGCATAATGCAGAATTGGTGGCAAACCTGATCTTAGACTTCCAAAATACCGTACTTTCTTATTCCGGGTTTCTAGATTTTTTTTTTTTTTTTTTTTTCAAAATTGCTGCCATCATTGAAATATTGACTTATGAGATTTAATCCACTTCATACTGAAATTCGGTAAACTGCCTTTCCTAGACCATGTACTATTACATTTGGGGGAAAGTTTTAATCTGTTTAGGTACATATAACATATTCATTGGACAAGTGTCATTGGATATGAAGTATTGGACATATTTGAAGAGTTTCTACAACTGTTTTTTTTTTTTTTTCCTTTCCTTAAAGGCAGTTAATAGGAGAGGAGGATACAGGAAAATAGTTTAAGTTCTTCCCTTACTATTAGTCCATTCAAACTGTGATCAGATTGCTCTTCACAGAATGGTCCTTATGCTTTTTTCTTTGTTGAATTTTTTTGGTTGTGCTTGTTTCCAGATCTCCAGATTTTACCCATCTTGGAGGATTTGTATAAACCGCAATTCTCCATGACTTCACAAACAAATCTGTGCCTTCTTTAAACTTCTCTTTTATTGCTTACTACTGACATTTATCACATTTGCTATTTCACTATAATTTTTTTATTTTTGCATGTCTCACTTTTTTTTTTACCTACATTAAATAATTTTTTTTAACCTATAGAGTTATTTTCACCCAAGCACTAAGTTTATTGTTTTGACTCAATTTTCACTTGTTGGATTAGTTATTTTCCTTTTAGAAACAAAATATCAGATGTAAAAGGGGAATTTAAGATAGGGAATAGCAATGAAGTGCAAGGTAAAATGTTATGATTTTTTTTTTTTACATTTCTTAAAAGATCTTGTAAGAAATAATGCCCTCGAAAACATGAAACCCATATTTGGCCAAAATAATGGATGGTGAGATATCTATAACTTAGGAGTGTACATTTTTACTTAACTTTTTATAGGACAAATAAGTTACCTTTCTGGTATGTTTTGTGAAGTTATGAATGACTAATAAAATAAAATTTTCAGTAAGAAGCTTAATGTTGTGCAGCCAATATCGACTTGGCTACAGATGATTTTATCATTATAATTACAGAAGTTATTATTTAATTTAAAGTTAGCCTTAAGGTTAACATTTGAACACTGCGTCTGATCACCTCTTAGAACTAATAGTCTGAGTAAGGAAAAACATAAGAAATCCAGACCAAATGACCTACCTTACTTTTTTATAGGATTACTATCATCTCAGTACTTGTGATATTTGACTTTTTTAAATTTTATTTTTATTGTTTATGTTCAAAATGTGCAACATGATGTTTCAATATACAAATACATAATGAAATAATTACTGTCCTCAAGCAAGTTAATGTATCTATCACCTCACAGTTTACCTTTTGTGTGTGTGTGTGTGTGTGTGTGTGTGTGTGTGTGT
>NW_007733939.1:92367-93561 GCF_000696425.1 Galeopterus variegatus
ATCTTTTAAAGTGATTCATTTTGCAAAGCAGCAACAGTAAAAATAAACAACAAAATTACTTTACTTCATACCTCATTTTTTCAGATGAGAAAAAAGTCTCTTACAAATACAAATGGTTTATTTTGCTCATTTATTTCTTTTGTCATGTTCAGCATTAAAGTTGGGTCCTGAATCATTCAAGTTTGATGGTGCATTGGAGGCTGTGGCTGTCCGGCAGGCTGAAAAGTATTATATCCTCCGTCCAGAAGTAATTGAAACCTATTGGTACCTATGGCGATTCACTCATGATCCAAGATACAGGCAGTGGGGCTGGGAAGCAGCACTGGTAAATACACCAATATTTCTTTTTATCTGCAAGCATGTTCAATCAAACCCTCCTATTGAGCCATGTATGCTCACCCATGTTACCTCAATTTCAGTAACTATAGGGTGGTTTTCATTTATCTGATGAAGAAACTCTGTTAATTAAGTTTCTTGAGCAGTAGAAATAAACCTTAGAATTCAGTTTTGTTCTCTATTAGGACTAATTTCTTACTGTTATTCACTTGTTATTCTTATTGAATAGCTATGGAATCATTCATTTTATTTATTTTGTTATTTTTTAGTCGACATATACTAATTCTACATGTTTATGGGGTATGGAATGATATTTCCGTACATGTCTATAATGTGTATTGTTTAAATCAGGGTAATTAGCATATTCATCACCACAAATATTTATCATTTCTTTTTGCTGAGAACATTTGAATTCCTCTCTTCTAGCCATTTGAAAATATACAATAAATTACTGTTAATTATAGATACCTAGCACTACTATAGAACACTAGAACTTATTCTTCCTATCTAGTTGTAAGTTTGTGTTTGTTAAGCAACCTTTCCCAATTTCCCCCTTCCCAGCCTCTAGTAACCATAATTCCACTCTCTACTTCTATGAGCTCAACTTTTTAAGCTCCCACATGTGAGTGAGAACATGCAGTATATATCTTTCTGTGGCATTTGAAAGGCAATTTTTCAGAACAATTATAAAATAAGTAGTTTAATTTTCTGTACCATCCTTTTAATGCTTAAGCACTGGAAAAAAAAATCATTGTAAAATTGCCCAGGTTCACTGCCTGGGTGTACACTTCACCTTGTATTCTGAGTAATTCCTTAGCAGATCACCATAAGTAGGATCAGTAAGTTGTTAAAATTTTT
>NW_007733939.1:93571-94373 GCF_000696425.1 Galeopterus variegatus
TGGCATTTGAAAGGCAATTTTTCAGAACAATTATAAAATAAGTAGTTTAATTTTCTGTACCGTCCTTTTAATGCTTAAGCACTGGAAAAAAAAAATCATTGTAAAATTGCCCAGGTTCACTGCCTGGGTGTACACTTCACCTTGTATTCTGAGTAATTCCTTAGCAGATCACCATAAATAGGATCAGTAAGTTGTTAAAATTTTTTCTAGATTGAAAGACAAAATGTATATATGAGGGTACTTTAAAAAGTTCATGGAAAAATAGAATTAAAAGATAGTAATGAGTCTTTCCATAAACTTTTGAAGTACCCCTGTATATTTGAAATGAGGAATTTTTAGTGGTTAGTAAGTAAAGGAAGCAAGTAGTTTATGCTTAAAATACTAGTCTTTCAGGGAACCCCATGGCTATCAGTAGCTGGGGAGGAAAAAACCATCAGTCTTTTATGAATGTATAGCTTATTCCAGGGGTGAAGATGTGTTTTTATTCTCTGAGATTTACTAATTATGATTAATAGTACTAATTAGGATGAATACTCATATTCTGACTTAAGCTTTCAGTGTAGATAGGATGACTGAGGAAATCTGGGTGAGGTTAGTAGTGCTAGTAAATTGTGCAGACAGGAATGTACAAGATATGTTTTAGGGCAGGATGCACACCAATTTATGTAAAGAGAATGTTTCACACTGGCAAAGAGGGGAAGAAGTTGGAGCCATATATAGGTAGCCTTACATGCCAAATCAAGGATACTTTGCTTAGCTGTTCAGTTATAATACCCCCCCACTCCCCCTCCCACTCCCCCCC
>NW_007733939.1:94755-97065 GCF_000696425.1 Galeopterus variegatus
TGTTCTCATATGGAAAGAGGTAATAGAAAGTCCTTTGCTTATCTAAAAGGCCCTTCAGATCTTATTCCTTTTCTTTACCATCTTCTACTCATGAAAGCTCCCTAACTTTGAGAATTCATTACAGAACTACTAAAAAGTTTTTCTTTTTTTTTTTTTCCTTTTTGTCTTTTTTTGTGTCCGGCAACGGATCGCAACCCTCAGTGTCGCGCCCGTACCGGACCGGGACCGGCAACGGGATCGCAACCCTCGGTGCTGCGCCCGCACCTCGCTCAGCCAGTGAGCGGGAACCGGTCTGTATGTGGGATCCGAACCCTCGGTGGGAGCGCCACTGCACTCCCAAGCGGCCCACTGTAGCAGTGTGCCACCGGGCCGGCCCTAAAAAGTTTTTCAAAGGGGGAGAGACTACTGAAGACTTTTTTCAGAGGGGAGTAACAAAGCAAAAAGATCTAATTGTAATCTGCAAATTGGTGGGTTTTGGAGACCACTGCAGTAATCTAAGAATAATATGATATCTTGAACTAAGATGAGGATACTTACATGTCATTTGTCATTCAGACCTAGGTAGTCTTCATGGACTTTAACAGTAAGAGAATGTAAATGGAAGCAAGGTGTTTACACACAACGGGAACAGGTGCAGCATTCATCAATGCTGCTTTCCCCTGGCTCCTTAGGTCCAGAATTGGGAGCACAACTGCTAGTGAAACTCACTGTTGTGGGAGGATCCTGCCACAATTGAGAAGACAGCCAAACTGTTGCCATAATGATTTGGGAATGAGACACACAAACTTCTGTTGTTAGTAGTGGCTTACTGATGCTTACATAAATCAAGTAATATATTGTGTAAGAGAAATAGACAGGTAAAGTAGTCCTGTAATGAATCTGTTTGACTTGAATGTCCCCTAATATTTAATGGTTCTTATTTAGAGGATTGAGGGAGATATATCTGCATCATGTGGGACAGGGGTGGGGGATCCAAGATGATGGCAGAAATACATCCTGTCATTGAGAAGCACCCCAGAATAATTATTCCTTTCCTAGGGCCCGTTTTTCCTGTGTGCTTTCTTAAGGTACGGCCCCACTCTTATCTGTTAAGAAGAGGATTGACAAGCTCAAACTTTAGCCCACATCTGTTCAAATTTGAATTATAGGAGATAGAATTTTGCTTTTGAAGCCTATATAGACATACAAAGTCTATACAAAAGTATAATCTGTTAAGAACAAAAACTGAAATAATTATGTTCTAAATCCAAGTTTCAAAAGTGTCATGATGAGAAGGTGAATGGAGACAAAAGAGGAGGCTTCACATCTTAAATAGAATTTGCTCTCACATCACCATTGGCCTCCCCTGTTGAGTGTGAAAAAGTTAAAAGGAAGGCAGGGTGAGACAGAGTAGCAATATATAATGTCTTCTGTAGCCTTAGCTATTCTATTTACCTATTCGAACTTCCAAACTTGAATATATTAAACATAAAAGCTTGCCCTCAAGAATTGACACTAAATGGCTGAAAGACTAGTCATGCTTCCCTGCTATTTTACCAGAGCGGTGAAGACACATAATCACTGTGAAGAACAGTAATAAAAACTCTTTTATTCAAAATAGGTTTCAAATATTTAGATAGAGAAAAGTACCAAACCCTTTGGTTCTTATTATAATCAAAATGGAGCTATAAAATGAACAGTTTGATTAAATAAACACTTTTCAGTGTTAATTAGCTTTTCATTAGAAAGGAAGACGAGAAGAGTAAGAATCAGACTAGGAATAAGCTGTGGCAGAAATGCTCATTTAAGTAACCACACCTTCATTGGATATTTCGGGGTTAGGTAGAGTAGAGAAAGAAAAGAATCACATGTGAATGGCTTAATTCTGGAGTGTGATATACCTGCATAAACAGGATATTTTGTTGCTTTGAATTAAAAATAGGGTTGTGAATATATTCCATTTGACTCATATTTAGGAATGTTCAAAGGTTCAAAAAGAGATATAAATTAAGAATTTTAACTCTCAAACAGTAGAGCATATTAGTTAATAATGTGGAGCACAT
The DNA here is from genome assembly GCF_000696425.1 of Galeopterus variegatus. Taxonomy (NCBI): domain Eukaryota; kingdom Metazoa; phylum Chordata; class Mammalia; order Dermoptera; family Cynocephalidae; genus Galeopterus; species Galeopterus variegatus. Next base: position 96,798 of record NW_007733939.1, read on the forward strand.
TACTCTGTGCCTGTTTTCCCATCTGAATAGTGGAGCTATTAACCTCAGAGGGTTGTGAAATTTAAATGTTTATACATATATAGTTCTTAGAACAGTCTTTAGCACGTAGTAAATACTTCGTAATTGTTAGCTCTTTATATTGAAGTTATTATTATAGTAGGTATGTCTGTGGGTTCTTCCTGCCAATTACTATCATCTATAATGCCTAACTTATAGGATTATGATAATATAGTATGTCTGCAGTAAATATTATTTCTTTTTTTTTTTT
>NW_007733939.1:98675-99777 GCF_000696425.1 Galeopterus variegatus
GGCTGGAGCCTAAGAATTCGTGTTTCTGACATGCTCCCAGGCAATACTGTTGATGCTGGTCCTGGGACCATACCTGAGCTTTCTGCTCTAGCTAATGAAATCTGTTAGGAATAATCACAGAGTTTCGACAGTACTAAATGATGTATGACCCTAGCCAGCCATCCTCCCAATGTGGTTTCTCATAAAGATACACATAAAGGGATTGATGGGAAAAAGGCAATTTTATTATTTGGGCTTATATTCAAAACTCCAGATAGAGCTTTCTGTAAACTGGCCTGGAAGAAGATTGTGACCTTATATATGTCCATTTCCCTAAATGAGTCTTTTATTTCTTCAAGTTTTCTTAAGATCATTGCTCAGAATTCTTTTTCAGACATTNATTTTATTTTGTCAATATACAATGTGGTTGATTATTGTGGACCATTACTGAAACCTCCCTCTCTCCTCTCTCTCCCCCTCCCTCCCAACAACCTTATATCTGTTCACTTGTATCAACTTCAAGGAATTGTAATTGTTGTGTCTTCTCTCCCCCCCCAGTTTATTTGTGTACTTATTTATTTTTAGCTCCCACAAATAAGTGAGAACATGTGATATTTCTGTTATTACCATAGAGATAATTTTTTCAGTATGAGAATATTTCTGTTTAAATTTGTCAAAGTTTTATACAGATTTCTATGAACTTTTGACTGTGGTCTTTAACTTGTCCTCTAAAACTTGAAATTCTATGGAATTGATTCTTTTGTCTGATCTATTTCATAGGCTATTGAAAAGTATTGCCGAGTCAGTGGTGGATTTTCTGGAGTAAAGGATGTATATTCCTCTACTCCTACACATGATGATGTACAGCAGAGCTTCTTTCTTGCAGAAACGTTAAAGTAAGTAGATACCTTTTAAAATTGTTTTGTTCTGTGCTTGTTATGCTGTATAATCACTAGATGATGAATTATGACCATGATATGTTACACTAAATTGTATTGCAAGTATCTTTCTATATAATTGTGTCTGTAAATTTTTAGCTGCATATCAAGAAGAATGACTTAGACTACAAGGTACATATTTTATGAAATAAGTGTGTAGTACCTTTAAGTTATTTTGTTCTTAG
>NW_007733939.1:99820-101903 GCF_000696425.1 Galeopterus variegatus
GCCCAAAAGCACAAGCAGCAAAAGAAAAAATAAACAAATGGGACTATATCAAACTAAAAAAGCTTCTGCATAGCAAACAATCAACAGAGTGAAATGACACCCTACAGAGTGGGAAAACATTTTTGCTAACTATGCATCTGATAAGGGGTTTATATCTGTAATATACAAGGAACTCAAACAATTGCACAGTAAAAAACCAAATAACCCAATTAAAAAATGGGTAAAAGAGCTGAATAGATATTTTTCAAAGGAAGATACACAAATGGCCAACAGGTACATGAAAAAATGCTCAACATCACTAGTCATCAGGGAAATGCAAATTAAAACTACATTGAGATACCACCTCACCCCAGTTAGACTGGCTATAATCAAAAAGATGGTGACTAACAATTAATTGTTGGTGAGGGTATGGAGAGAAGGGAACACTCCTACACTGTTGGTGGGACTGTAAATTAGTACAACCACTATGGAAAACGGTATGGAGGTTTCTCAAACAACTACAGATAGACCTTCCATACGATCCAGCCATCCCACTTCTGGAAATCATCATGTCAGAGGGATACCTTCACTCCCATGTTCATTGCAGTTCTGTTTACAATAGTCAAGACATGGAACCAAACTAAATGTCCATTAATGGATGATTGGATAAGGAAACTGTGGTATATATACACTATGGAATAATACTCTGCCATAAAAAAGAATGAAATTCTCCCATTTGCAGCAACATGGATGAGCTTGGAGAAACTTATGTAGAGTGAAATAAGCAAAGCACAGAGGGATAAATACTGCATATACTCACTCATGTGTGGGAACTAAGAGAGAAAAAAGGAAGAAAAGAAAGACCACAGTAGTCCGTTAGACTTGCAGAGGGAGAGAACATTCCCTGGGCTACAAAGTGGAGTGGGGGGGAAGGGAGAGGGGCAGAGAGATCGGGGATAATTGGGTGGGGGACACAGGGTACAAATGCAATTTGTGGTAATGGGTATGCTGCCAGTATGAATCTGGCCTTTACATCTTGGGCACAAGGAGTGACAATCAGCTTTGTATCTCATGAATATTCATAGCCATTAAAAAAAAAGAAAGAGAAAATTACAGAAATAAACAATTCATAAGTTTTAAATTGTGTGCCCTTTTTTTTGGTGGCTGGCTGGTATGGGGATCCGAACCTTTGACCTTGGTGTTATGAGGCTGTGCTCTAACTAATGGAGCTATCCGACTAGCCCAATTGTGTGCTGCTCTGATTAGCAGGATGAAATTTCATGCCACCTGGTTCTGTCTGACCTGCGTTGTGAATCATCCCTTTGTCCATCTCATACACGCTGTATACGCTACCTGCCTGTCATCTCAGTTATCAGATTAACTGTTGTAATATCCCAGGGCTTTGTGTTCAGGTAGCCCTTATTTTACTTAATAATGGCTCCAAAGTGCAAGAGTAGTGATGCTGCCATATTGTTATAATTGTTCTATTTTATCATAGTTATTGTTGTTAATCTCTTACTATGCCTATTTTATTTTATTTATTTTTATTTATTTTTGTCCATCTGTATTTTATTTTATTTATTTTTTTTGTCTATCATAGTATTTAGTTATTTTATTTTATTATTATTATTTTTTTTTACTTTTTATTTTGTCAATATACAATGTAGTTGATTATTATGTCCCATCANAATTGAATATCTTCTTTGCTGTATATACAGAGGTTCTAGGTGAAGAGACTTTATTTTTAAAACTGGTTTAAGTTTTAAAATATATTGTTTCTTATATATATCATAGTTTGGTTTAAAGGTATATAATCTACAACTAAGTATAATTCAAAATCTAAGCTCTAAAATCTTTTCTTATATGTGTATATTATAGAAAATGTTCTTTAAAATTATCTTGACTTTTTGAAAAAAAAAATTCTGCATCATATAATTATCTGTGTCATTTTATTTTGGACCACAGTGGACTATAATGAACTTATGTCTAGCTCTGCATTTGTTTACAAAGGATTACTAGACTTTTGTTGGTAGAGTTAGGTTTAGCAGCATGTTGATGTGTGTTAGTCTGAGAGACATTTCATGTGAGAATAATAGTACCATTT
>NW_007733940.1:0-272 GCF_000696425.1 Galeopterus variegatus
CTCTCTGTCTCTGTCTGGGCCCCTCCCTGTGTATCTGTCTCACTCTTCTGTATCTGCCTCTGTCTGTCTGTCTGTCTGTCCCTGTGGATGTGCGTCCATCCGTCTCTCTCTGTGTGGATGTCTCTGTCTCTGGTCCCCTTGCCTCTCTCACGTCTCTCTCATTCTCCCTCCGTCTCTCCATGTCTCTTTCTTTCCACCCCCCTGGGCCCCATTTCTCCCTCTCTCTGCAGAGACCCCTGGAGAAGCCCGATGGCCTGGATGTGTCCGATCAG
>NW_007733940.1:3808-11523 GCF_000696425.1 Galeopterus variegatus
TGGTGGCAGCGGGCCTCATGGCTCTCCAATGCCAACCTCCCCGGCTGACCTCTTCTGCCCCCATGTGGTGACCCTGTCCCTGTCTGTACCTGTTAATACTTGCGTGTCCAAGCTAAAAGACAAACAGAACCCGTGGGCCCGGCTCCCGACTGCTGAGGGCGCCCTCGGGGTGGCATTCCGTCGTGTGCCTTATTCCTGGAGAACCTGTACACACTTGCCTATAGAAACGTAGCCTTTTCATGCTGTATTAAAAGGACTTTTAAAAGCAAGAGAGGCTCTTGGATTTCCTTGTTTAGACAGAGCGTCGGGGAAGCTGGACATTCTCCTGGAGGCAGGGGAAAGAGCAGGGCTGGGAGGACCTTGGGGCTGCCCTACAGCTGTCCCCTGTCTGGGTCGTCCTGTCCTGGCCCTGCCTCCACACCATCGATTTGCCTCCTCCCGGCCCCTCTGTCCCCAAGTGGACACGCTCTGCAGGGTGAGGGCCCTCCCCAGGTTGTGCCCCAGACTAGGCGAGATTTCCAGCAGATGAAGTCACACATTAGCTCAGCTACGGGACTCCTGGTGACCATATATAGGAGTGAGCCTGACTCAGGGACGGCAGCCGTGGGTCTCGCCGCTGCTACTCACGCTTGTTCCACTCAGCCAAGATCAGGATTTGGGCCCAGATGCAGGACATCACACAGTGGGCAAATGAGGTGTCCAGGGCAGAGGGAACAGGAGGTCCCTCTTGTGAGCAAGGCCGGGGTTGGGCGGGCCTGTCACTGGAGACTGCGGATAGGGGAGCCTCAGAGAGGCAAGACCGTCAGAAGCCACCTGCCTACCACGCCCGTGGCCCAGGATCCACGCTCTTCTTCTCAACCTTGCTGCTCACCAGGGGCACCTGGGGGGCTTTAAAAACGCCAGAGTCTTAGACCCTCCCAGAGATTTTGGTCTGGGTGTGTCCTTGGGTTTTTAGAGCCCCCAGGTCAGTTCGTTGTGCGTCCAAGGTTGAGAAGCACTTGACACTGACATGGTCCCGGTGGGCTTGGGGGACAGATGGTGACGTCAGTGGGGAGGCCAGTGGGCATGGGGTCCCAGCCCCACCAGAGGGGCGTCCAGTGCTCAGCGCCAACAGTCGTTGCTGTGTAAGGATAATGCTGCCTGCAGGTGGAGGAAAACTGGAAATCCTTTCTACAGAAGTTGTTGTAAGTAATCTTCCAAGTTTTACATTTCAGCAACTAGTTTACCACCTTCCTAAATAGTGGACAGGTGACAGCACATGCCTGGGAGCCAGCCCATGCCTCCAGACTGCAGCCTCGCGGTGAGGCAGAGAAAATGAAATGTGAGTCCTTGGGGCCAGGACTGGGGGTGGCAGAGGGGGAGGGACAGGCAGGGACAGAGACCCCTGACTCCAGAAGCAGGACCCCTTGTCTTATTTGGGGGTGCAGAGCAAATCCCCGAAGACACCAAGCCTTTTCCTGCTTATTGGCATAAACAAAAGTCACCTCGGTGCCTGCCCTCAGCTGTGTAAAATGGCAGGCAGGGCCAGAGTCCACCTGAAGGCAGGTGTGCCAGTCCAGCCAAGCAGGTGCATGGAGAGGGCAGACCCCCAGCTGTGTGAGAGGACAGAATGATTCCCTGTGAGTGTCACCGCACAGGAACTCTGCCAGCCCGTGACTCCTCCAGCAGCCCTGAGAGGCATGTTGCTGTCCCTGGGCAGTTCTGAGGACGCAGAGCCCACGTCTGTCTCAGTGCTGGTGTCCTGTGCAGTGCCTACTGGCTTCTCCAGCTGTATGATGCTGAGCAGTCCGCCACCTCCTGAGCCCCGGCTTCCTCGGGGATATTGTATGGATAAAAAGACCCAGCACACTGCTTGGCACGCAGTTGGGCCAGGGGATGTGGATCTCTTGCTCCCATGGTCTGTGGCTCAGGCAGAAACACCTTGTGAGAGGTCACACAGGAGGGTCGGGGGGCGCTGGGCCTCAAACCGAGGCCCTCTGGGTTCCTCCACTCACCCAGTAGCAGTGACTCAGCACCACTGTGAGCCGAGGCTGAGGCGTCAAGGTTGTTGTTCGGTGACCTGCCCTTGCCTTTGAGTGTGTGTCACTGTGCATGCGCCTGTGTGTTCATTTTGTTTTCTGTGGAAAGAAAACAAACACAAGGCAAACACAGCCTGCATTTCGACATCTCCCAGAGCCATGGAAACCAATAATTACCCTGGACAGGAAGGATTTCCGGTTGTACTTAATGCCCATGTCCAGAGGCAGCCAGCTGCTGAGGACCTGGGAGAGAGCAAAGGAGCAGAGTCCCCTGAAGAAAAGGGCATTAGGGGACCCAGAGAGGATAGCCTGGCTCTGGGCCAAAGTTGAGGCCCCCAGAGGGGAAGGTCTTGCCTGAGGTCACCCAGCGGTCAGGTGACAGAGCCAGGACTTGAACCTGGAGTTCTCACCTCCCAGTGCAGTGTTTTAGAGGCAGAGCTGGGACTAAGCCCCAGGCAGTGACTTGTGCCCCGACGTGCAGAGGTGGGACAAGGAACGAGGGCCCCAGCAGCTAAGTTGGTCTCAAGGGGCAGGAAGACCAGGCAGGTGGAAGGGAAGTGGGGGCAGGTAGCTCCAACCTGTGATGGTTGTAAGAAGCCCCCTTAGTGCCTGCTCCAGTCATTGAGAAGGGAGACCAGTCCTGGGGGGAAGGATGCAGGTGTACAACCTCCTCAGCACCAGAACCCACCGGGAGTGACCCAGACAAGGCTCCTGGAGCGACCCCCTTCTTGGAACATAACACGGAGCCTCGTGTCCTTATCTGTAAGCTGGGGGCAATCGGCACGCACTTGAGTGCTGCAGCAGACACGGGCAGCTCCTGCGCACAGCTCAGTGACGGCTGCTTTCCTCCCACCGGCCCCCACTGCGGGTGGAAGCTCCTCACACCAGGAGGCAGGTCCCAGGCGCCCATCCTGGCTTCTGCCCTGGGCCCTGGCCACAGGCCCAAGTCTCTCCTGGCTTTCTGGCCTCATGTGTCCGCCTAACAGTCCTGGGAATCTCAGGATAAATGGTAGCGGGGGAGGTATTTAGGGGCCCTTTTAGTCCCAGGACAGGCTGTTCCTGGCTCTGGCCAGAGCTCTGGGGGAATAGCCAGGGCAGGGAACATTATGCCATATGGCAGGTGGAGAAACTGAGGCATGGAGGGCCCTGATGTCCCAGCCTGACAAGTGGAGTCCTTCACTGCACCCCCGACCTCCACAGTCTGTGCTGTTCCCTGACAAGGGCCGCTGAGTGGATTTCCACAAGCCTGTCCAGTCCTACAGCAAACCACTATCTCTCAGCATTTCCCTGGGGCCAGGCCCTGTGCCCTGAGCGAGGTCTGGGCCCCACGATGAGCTGGGGAGTCAAGCCCCCACCTTCCCTCAGTCGCCTGACCCTAGCTCCCCCTGGCCTGGAAAACTCAAGGTAGGCATCCAAAGGCTTTCCTTTGCCAGCTGCTGCCTAGCTGTGTGGCTGAGCCCATCTCCCCCGCCCACGGTGTTTGGGAGGGGGGCAACGGGTTAGGGGTGGGCTCGCCACCTCTCTGGAGTCAGTGCTGGCTGTTCCCCCAGAGCTCTGGCCAGAGCCAGGAACAGCCTGTCCTGGGACTCAAAATGCCCCTTAATACCTCCCCCCCTACCATTTATCCTGAGATTCCCAGCAGAGATGCTAGGGCCATGTGCTCACCCTGCCCCCGCCCAACACACTCACACACGCCCACATACCTATCCCCACACTTGCACATACACACATTCACACACACGCAAATATGCACATGTTCACACCATACGCTGCAGCATGTTGGGAGTCTAGTGGAGTGGGGAGGGCTGGAGCTGCTGGGCAGAGTCCAGCAGCCCATGACCCCAGATGGCCTCTCTCCTACCCCCCAGCCAGTGCTCATTTAGCACAGAAGGGTCATAAGCTTAGTTGAAAACTGCCCAGCTCTTGCCCCTCAGTCCTTCCCCAGGAGCTGGGGACCCCAAGTAGGTGAGACAAGCCAAGCCCCAAACCCTTGGCCCAACACAGTGAGCAAAATCCTGTCCTTGTAGTTTGCACAGTTGAGAGAATTCAGGTTTTGTGAGGTGTGTGAATGGCAGGGGATTATGTAAAAAACGTCCTATCAGACACTGGAGTATTTGTGCTTGAAATGAGACAGCACCTGGGCTTTGCTTTCAAACAATCCACGGTATGTGCAGGGGGTTATTGAAACGAGACTGGCAGAATGTGGCAGCCACCAAGGTGGAGAGACGGGAGCCTGTGACCCGCACTCTGCTCTCCTCTTCTCTGTGTTCTCCCCTCCTGGGTCAGGTGAGCTCAGAGATGAGCCAGGCCAAGGAGACATCCCCAGGGCGGGGTGGGGAGTGGGGTCCCCTATACGTCCTCACATGATGACGCAGGGCCCTCAGGGGTCCTGGCCACGTCATTGATATGTGCCCGGAAGTGGTTGGCTTAAAGGTGGAACAGGTGAGCCCCACACCCACGGAACCATTGTGCTGCGTGATTTACATGCATCTTCATTTTTGATCCTGCAACAGCCCTGTGAGGTGGGCACTATGATAAGTCCCATTTTACAGATGGGGAAGCTGAGGTTCAGAGAGGTAGAGTGACTTGTCTGAGATCATAGAGCTAGCCATGCTGTGCTCCCTCCCAGAGCCGCCCACCACCCCACCCCCATGGGGTATAGCAGGTACAGGCTTTAATCCCTGCCTCCTGCTGCTTCCTGCAGCTGTGCTACTCTGCCCGGCATACGGATGACCTTCCCTCAGCCCCCTCTGTCTGCCCTGGGCCCCTCACCCCTGCCCAGCCCAGCCTGCCACCTTCCCCACAAACCATCATAACCCAGGCCCGGCCCTCCAAGGGGGCCCCCAACCCTCTCTCCACCTCCGTCCTTGGAAAGTTCCCAGGGGCCCCTTGGGGGTGGGGACAGCTCAGCTCCTGCCTCCTCCTGTCAGCCCCTTGACCCTGATGTTCTGAAAGCTGCACCCTGACCGGCTGGCAGGAGACGAGGAGCCACACCTCGGCCTTGGGAAGACTTGGATCTTTTGGCATTCCTCTCCCTTCCCAAAGCATCCACTTCCTGATAGCGCAGTTCTAACTGGCCCTCTGCCATGGTTCCCCTGTTGTGCTGAGGCATAGGACCCTTGACCAGCATGCAACTGATCCTCCTCTCCCTGGGGACCTGACCCCAGCCTCACACCATGGTAGAGGCTGCTTCAAATCTTGTGGCCTGCTCTCCCAGGACAGTCACCAGCTTTCTTTCCTCCTGCGTGAATCATTGGTCCCCCCTGCCCCCTGGTGGCTCAAATGGAGAACTGCAACTTCCTGCTGGCTGGCGGGCAAGCCAGTACAGTGGACAGACGGGTACTTTTTTCTTCTCCCCAATCTCAGGTGAGTCCTGCCTTCCCCACAACAGGGCTACCCAAGCCTCATGCACCTGTGCTTGAGCAAAATGCCAAATGATGATTTTGGGGTTTTTTGCCCTTGATTATAAAAATAATGCATGCACAATGAGAAGCGGAAACAACACAGAACGTGGGTGCGAACATTCCCAGTAGCCCAGTATTCCAACCCCGCTCCAGATCAACACTATGTGCACGAGTCTGGCCATATCTTTCCATAGTCTTTTTGCTTAAAGAAATTGTGCGTGCGTGTGTGTGAGCGTGTGCGCATGGGCGCGTGTGTGCATGGGGGCATGCATGTGCGTGTGTGCATATGTGTGTGTGCACGTGTGTGAGGGTGTCTGCGTGTCTCTGTGTGCATGTGTGCATGAGCGTCTGTGCGTGTGTGTGCGTGTGTGTACATGTGTGTGTATGTGTGCGGGCGGGCGGGCGTGTGCGTGTGTGGGTGTGGGTGTGCGTATGTGTGTGAGTGTGTGCACGTGTCTGTGTGCGTGTGTGTGCTTATGAGCACGAGTGTGCATGTGTGCATGTTTCTGTGTGCATGCGTGTGTGCGTTTCTGTGTGTGTGTGCATGTGTGTGCGAGCATGTGCGTGTGTGCATGCGTGTGGGGGTATGTGTGCGTGTGGGTGTGTCCGTGTGCCTGTGTGCATGTGTGTGTACGTACGTATGCGTGCTTGTGTGCGTGTGTGCGTGCTTGTGTATGTACGTGCGTGCATGTGTGTACTGCACATGTGCATGCACCTTTGTGTGTGCGTGTGTGTACGTGCATGTGCACTTGTGTGTGCACACGCGTGTGTGTGCATGTGCGTGTTCGTGTGTGTGCGTGTGCGTGCGTGCATGCGTGCGGATATGAGCGTTTGTACATGTGGGCATGTGCGTGTGTGGGCATGTGCGTGTGTGTGCATGTGTGTTCATGTGTGCGTGCGTGCTTGCGTGTGTGTGTTTGTGTGCGTGTGCGTACATGTGCCCGTGTGTGTGCATGCGTGCGTGTGTGAGCATGTGTGTGTGGACGTGTGTGCACGTTTGTGTCCGTGTGCATGTGGTGCGTGTGAGTGTGCATGTGTGCACTCGTGTGTGCGTGTGTGGGCATCCGTGTGCGTGTGTTCGTGTGTGGGCGTGTGTGCGCGTGTGCGTGTGTGCTTCTGTGCGTGCATGCGTGTGTGCGAGTGTGTGCGCGTGTTGCGTGCGTGTGTGCACTGTGAGCATGCGTGCGTGTGTGCATGTGCTTGTGTGTGCGTGTGCGTGTGTGTCTGCGTGTGCACGTGTGCATTTGCATCTGCGCGTGTGCGTACGTCTGTGTCCGTGTGCATGTGCACTTGTGTGTGCGTGAGTTTGCATGCGTGTACGTGCGTGTGCGCGCGTATGTGTGTCTGGATGGGTGTTCGGGTGTGTGCATGTGCGTGTGCATGTGCACATGTGTGTTCGTGTGTGCGTGCGTGTGCATGCGTGGGTGTCCGTGTGTGTGCATGCTTATACGTGTGTGCGTGTGCCTGTGTGTTTGCATGCGCACGTGCACCTGTGCATGCGTGTGCATGCGCGTGCACGTGCGGGTGTGCATGTGCTTTTGTGTACTTGTGTGTTTTGTGCGTGTGTGCGCATGTGTGTGTGTGCGTGCATGTGTGTGTGCATGTGTGCGTGCATGTGTGTGTGTGCATGTGTGTGTGTGCCTGTGTGTGTGTGTGTGTGTACAGCCATGAATGTTAATGGTTGTACTTGACATGCTGTTCTGTAACCTGCTCTGACTTCATCGTCTTTCCCTGTGAGCATAGAGACCTTCTTCATTTGTCTGACAGCTGGTTGTATTCCTTTTTCAGATAATAGACTTATCGATTCCCTATTGAAGGGTTTAGAGCATTACTGCTTTTAAAAGTCCATCTTTTTTTCTCCATCACCCTCTTATTTGGTCCAGTGGAAAGATTTGAAATCAGGAGATCCAGGGTTTGACTTGGCAGGTGTAGTGGATTGAATTATGCCCCCCCCAAACTCACTGAAGCTTGAATTGTGTCCCCCAAGTTTCATGTATTAGAAGCTTAACACCCACTGTAACTGTTGAGGGTGTGAAATCTTATTATGGTAATTAAAAGGTGGTGCCTTGAAGAGGTGATTAGGGGTTGTAGGACCCTGCCATAGTGAACTGATTAAAAATGGTGGTCACGGGCATGGCTTGGAGGCTTTAAAAGGAGCGTGGATGAGCAGGTTGTCCTCCTGTGCCCTCTCTCTGCCCTCTCTGCTCTACCATCTTGCAATGTGAGAACCTGGGTCATTCTCACCACCACCAAATGTGTTCCTTGGACTTTGGACTTCTAAGCCTCAGAAACT
>NW_007733940.1:12622-14198 GCF_000696425.1 Galeopterus variegatus
TAAGCAATAAATTTTGTTTTCTTTATAAATCACCCAGTTTCAAGTGTTTTGTTATAAGCAACAGAAATGGCCTAATACAGCAGGTTTCAGGCCACTGTCTTTGATCACATACTTGTGCCCCTTCGGGCCTCAGTTTCCCCATCTACACAACTAGGGCACTGGGCTCCATCTAGAATCGCCGTGATCCATGATTCATGTTGGGTTGACAGAGCCTACCGTCTGCGCTGGAGTCATCCATACAGTCATTGGGCTGGTGCTAGGACAGGGTTCTGAGACCTGGGGCCCAGTGAGCACATGGACAACTGTGGGGAGGAACAGTCTGAGGTGCTGTCTGCTTAGACCCGAGAGGGTCTGCCTGGGAGGCTGGTCTGAGGAGAAAGCTAGGGCCAGACCAGTTCCTCCCCTGGTGCTCTCTCAGGGCACCTGGCCTGGCCGCTTTCTCTCGGGAGGGGAATGTGGGCATTTGTATCTGGCTCCCCCACTCCATGCTGACATTATATGATCACCCAAGTAATAAGCCAACTGTTTGCTCCTTGTAAACAATTCAAACAATATAGAAGATTTCTGCTTCTGGCCAAGATGGAATAAAAGAGACTGGATTTACTCTCTACCTTAAATAACTAGAGCGATGGACAAAATAGATGACATTATGGTTTCAGACACTGGATACAGGCAGCACAGAACAGGGACTCCTGAGAAAAGGAAATCAAGTGCCACAACATCCTGCCTGCACAGTTTCCAGGTCCCAGTGCAGAGCAGGGAACCAGACGGAGCCCAAAGAGCTCCCTGAGTTGAAGGGCACAGAGAGTTGGGGACTTGGGAAGGCAGAGGATGGATAGAACTTTTGGATCAGAATATGGGAAAGACAAAAGCTGCAGACAGAATAGAGAGAGGCATTGAGAGGAGCTAGGTCACAGAGAAGGCGCTGGACATGTGCAGAGAGTTCCCCCCAATTCTTCAACTGAAAACTCATCAGCACATGCGTGTGAGGAAATTACCCAAAGCCAGAGAAAAGGCCACCAAAAAAAAAGCAGGCAGAACTGAATCTCCAGAAAACAGTTTGAGGTCCCACCAGCCAGAATGAAAAACTTCATAATAAACAGGGCATTGGAACAGTACTTAGAAGGATATTACCTCAGTAGTGGGACAAATTAGTCCTAGACTAAAGCATGCCCTGGCCTCATCTAACAAAGCTCAACAGCACAGCTCCAAAGAGGAAAACTGTTTCCAAGTAACCTAACTGCATTCCAGAACAAAGCTTAAGAATATTTACAGGAATATAAAAAAATCCAATAGCAAGATAAATCTCTGGCATCCAATAAAAGTTAGGTATGTAGAGAAGCAGAAACATATGATCCATAACAATGGGAAAAATCAGTAAAAACAGACAGAAAAATGACATAAGTGATATAGTAAGTAGACAAGGACATTAAAACAGTTATTATAACTGTATTCCACATGTTAAGGGGATAGAGGGAAGCACGCACCTGTTAAAAAGAAACATGGAAGCTATTAAAAAAAAAAGAAAGACCTAAATCAAACTTCTGGTGATGGAAAAAAAATCCTAACTGGATGA
>NW_007733940.1:15566-16165 GCF_000696425.1 Galeopterus variegatus
TATTTAAACTTACTGAAAAGATAAATGACTATTTGAAGAAAAAATAATTACAATAAATTATATGTTTATAACATATGTGGAAATAAAATATATTAGAACAGTAGCGCAAAGTCTGGGAAGGGAGAAATGGAAATATATTGTGATAAGGTCCTTATACTATATGTGAAATGATACAATGTCACTTGAAGGCAGACTGTGTTCATTTCAAGATATATATTATAAACGCTAAGGCAACACAACAAAAAATTATTATAGCTAATCACTCAATGNAAAATGTCAAAAGAAGACAGAAAAAAGGATACATTACGTGCAGAAGGACAAAGGATTAAAATGGTAGCATGCTTCTCATCAGGAAGGTAAACAATTCAAGCTAGAAGACAATAGAACATCTTTAAAGTACTGAAAGAAGACACTGACAACCTAGAATTCTAACCCAGCAAAAATATCTTTCACAAATGAAGGCAAATTAAAGACTTTTTGGACATAAGAAACAAAGACAAAATAATTCATCGAAATCAGATATGTACTACAAGAAATATTAAAGGAAATCCTTTGATCAGGAGAAAAAATGATACCTGATAGAGATCTGCATCTACACA
>NW_007733940.1:17450-19780 GCF_000696425.1 Galeopterus variegatus
GATATATATTATAAACGCTAAGGCAACACAACAAAAAATTATTATAGCTAATCACTCAATGGAGGAGATAAAATTAATAATAAAAATATTCTCACTTAACCCAAGAGGAAAAATGAAACAAAGAAAAATAGGATGAATAGAAAACAAATATCAAGATGATACATACAAATGCAACCATATCAATAATCACATTAAAAATAAATGGCCTAAACACCCTAATTAAAAGGCAAAGACTATCAGATAGACTAAAAAACCAAGACCCAATCATATGCTGTCTTAAGAGACATCAACTTTAAATATAAAGATACAAATAACAGTAAAAGGGTGGAGTTACACTTCTGGAAGGCAGTGTGAAGAGCTCCATGTATCCACTTCCCAGTGAAACAAGCAAAGTTGGTGAAAACTTTTTTTTAAAGCAACCATGTAAAGGCTCTGGAAATTATCCTAAGGGCATAGAGCAAATGAAGAAACATTTATTTAGGAAAATTCAGTAAAACTAACTCAATAAGAGCAACAAGAGTCTGTAACATTTGACATATGATTACTCCCTTTTCTCCTACTTTTAGCTCAGCTTGATGTAAGCTTCTCTCTGGGTAGGGGTATCCAAGAAGACAAGTATCTCTCTCTCCCTAGCTCCCAATCAAGAATTTCCATATATTAGTAAGAGAGGCAGGTCAATAGCATTTCTCATCCCCTCCAACTCCAAGTTGAAAAGGCCAAATTCTGGGTAAGTCTGAGAGACTGGGGGCTCCTTCCTACACCCAGCCCTCACCCATAAAATGGAGGCTCCACCCCAGGGACAACAGGCCAAGAATATTGGGGCCCCAACTGCCCTTACTCCAGCTTACTCACAGGGCACAGCTTCCATGCTGGGAAAGGCAAGCCAAGAACACCAGAAGCTACCAGTCCCCCCACCCACACCCCAGCTCTCAGAGTAATGGCTCAGAGATTTTGCCCTGGAAGAGAGGCAATCAACAAGAGAAGAGAGCTCCAAAGCTCTCCACAAAGAAACCTATTTTATTTTATTTTATGTTTGAAACAGAATGTGTGGAAGTTCAAGCCTACGGTGTCTTGAAAACAATAGATAAATTTGACATCACCAAAATTAAAAATTTTGTGCTCCAAAGGACAACACCCAGAAAGTGAAAAGACAACCCATGCAATAGGAGAAAATATTGGCAAATCATATATCATATAAGGGACATGTATCTAGAATCATATAAAGACTTCTTATAACCTAACAATAAAAAGACAAATAACCCGATTTAAAAACAAGCAAAAGATCTGAATAGACATTTCACCAAAGAAGATATACAAATGGCCAGTAAGCACAGGAGAAGATGCTCAACATAGTCAGTCATTAGGAGTATGCAAGTCAAAACCACAGTGAGATACATTTCACACCCACTAGGATTGCTAGAATAAAAAAGATAGATAATAACAGGCGTTTACAAGGAGGTGGAGAAATTGCAACCCTCAGACATTGTTGGCCAGAATGTAAAATGCTGTAGCCACTTTAGAAAACAGTTTGGCAGTTCTCAAAAACTTAAACATCGAGTTACTATCTAGCCCAGAAATTAAAGAGGTATAATATTATACCACAGGTAGCCTGTGATAAGTTAAACAATATATACAGTAAACCGTAGAGAACCCACAAAAAATATAAAATGAAGAATTAAATTGAATAAGTCAATAGTGAAGATAAAATAGAGTCAGTTGAGGGAAAAAACTCAATCCAAACGAAGGCAAGAAGGGAACAAACAGCAGACGGGATAAACAGAAAACAAATGGCAAAATAGTTTATTTAAACCTAACCATATTGATAATCATATTGAAAATAAATGGTCTAAACATTGCATTGAATGGCAGAGATGGTCAGATTGAATAAGAAAGCAATGTTGAAAAAACTTTATTAGTAGGGACACTGGAGAGATACTTTAGATACCAGCATTCTCTTTTTTCCGTTAGCAGGTAAACCCCTGATATAGTTACTAAATTATTTTTATGCTTTCCCTGTACAAAATACTGTGTTGTTTCTCTCTCTTGTTTGGGCCTTGCCTGATATAGAATCAACACCAGGAGTGGTGGGATTTGTAAATTTGTTTAGCTGTGCCCTTGCACCTGAAGTCAGGGCTCAAATACCTGCCAGTGGGAAATGATATGCTAGTAACCCATGGTATGCAGTGACATCACAATTAATCATGCCATTAGCTATGGTTAAGTGACAAGAGAAGTATGTGCCTTTGGAGGCAAGGTGGCTGCAGCACTGGACCATTATGGCAGCAGTGATGGGGGATAAATTCTTTTGAAGCTGCTTGATTGCTTACCAT
>NW_007733940.1:21222-22422 GCF_000696425.1 Galeopterus variegatus
GATATATGCAACCACCACAAAAGTCAATTTTACAATTTTATCATACACTTTAGCTTTCACAAACTGACATCCCCCACCCCCCAACTACTCCCTCCATCCTTAAGAAACTACTAATCTACTTTCTGTCTCTATAGATTTTCCTGTTCTAGGCATTTCATATGAATGGGATGAATTCCATACTATGTGATATTTTGTGACTGGCTTCTTTCATGTAGTAACTTTTTTCCAAGACTCATCCAGGTTGTAGCATGCATCAGTACTTCATTCCTTTTTATAGACAAATAATATTCTATTGTATGGATATAACACATATTGTCTATCCATTTGCCCATTGATGGACATTTTGGTTGTTTCCAACTTTCAGCTATTACTAATAATGCTGCTATAAACATTCATATACAGGTTTTTGTGTGGACGTATGTTTTCATTTCTCTGGGTATATACCTAGGAATGGAATTACTGGATCATATGGTAACTCTATGTTTAATCATCTGAGGAACTGCCAGGCTGTTTTCCTAAGCAATTGGACAATTTTATATCCAATCAGCAGTGTATGAGGGTTCCAATTTCTCTACCTCCTTGCCAACCCTTCTTATTATCTGACTATTTTTATTTTAACCATCCTAGCGGGTGTAAAGTGTATCTCATTGTGGTTTTAATTTGCATTTACCTGATGACTAATGAGGTTGAGCATCTTCTCATGTGCTTATTGGCCATTTGTATATTTCCTTTGGTGAAATGTCTGTTCAGATCCTTTGCCTCTTTTAAAATTGGGTTATTTGTCTTTTTACTGCTGAGTTGTAAGAGCTCTTTATGTATTTTAGATACAAGTCCTTTATCAAATATATGATTTGCCAGTATTTTCTCCCATTGTATGGGTTGTCTTTTCACTTTCTGGATGGGTCCTTTGAAGCACAAAAGTTGTTTCTGTTTTTGTTTTTAGAAAGTCTGATTTATCTATTTTTCTTTTGTTGTTATGGTTTAGTGTAATATCTATAAATCTTTTGGCAAATCTAAGGTCACAAGATTTATCTCTATATTTTCTTTTTCTTTTTTTTGCTCTTGTTTTTAGGTCTTTGATTCAGTTTGGGTAGATTTTTGTTTATGGTGTGAGTTAAGAGTTCAGCTTCATTCTTTTCTTTTTGTTTTTTCCTTTTTGTCTTTTTTCGTGACCGGCAACGGATCGCAACCCTCAGTGTC
>NW_007733940.1:23527-24916 GCF_000696425.1 Galeopterus variegatus
TCAGGATTTCTTTGGTTATTCTGGGTCCCTTATAAATCCATATAAATTTTAGAATCAACTTGTTCATTTGTGCAAAAAAGTATTCTGGGATTCTGAAAGGGATCGCATTAAATCTGTAGATCAGTTTGAGTACTGCCATCTTGACAGTGTTAACTCTTCCAATCCATGAATATGGGATGTTTTTCTATTTATTTAGATCTTCTTTATTTTTGCAACAGTGATTTATAGTTTTCAAAATACGTTTTTTATCTCTTTTGTTAAGTTTTTTCCTAAGTATTTATTGTAAATAGAATTTTCTTAATTCCGTCTTTTTATTTATCAGTGCAAGTGCATAGAAATAAAATTGATTTTTGTATCAATTATATTCTGCAACCTTGACAAACTCATTTACTAGTTTTAACAATTTTGTAGTGGATTCCTAAGGATTTTCAATAACATGACCATATAACCTGCAAATAGAGAGAGTTTTATTTCTTCCTTTCCAAACTAGATGCCTCCTCCCTTCCCCCAATTGTCCTGGCTAGAACTTCTAGTACAACTTTGAATAGAAGTTCCAGGAGTGAACACTGTTTCTTGTTCCTGATCTTAAGGGAGAAACGCATCCATTCTTTTACCATTAAATATGAAGTTAGTTGTGGGTTTTCTTATATGCCCTTTATGAGACTGAGGAAGTTTCCTCCTATTACTAGTTTGTAGAGTGTTTTTTTTTAAATCATGAAAGCATATTGAATTTTTAAAATGTCTTTTCTTCATCTATTAAGATGATCATGTAACTTTTGTTTTTTATTTTATAGACATTATGTTATATAATACTATATATTATATATTAAATAATTATAATATATTCTACTACTTGATTTTCAGATGTTAAACCAACCTTGCATCCCTGGGATAAATCACACTCTGTCAATGCTGTGGGTTGATTGAATTGTGTCCCCCAAAGTCCATATATTAGAAGCTTAATTCCCATTTTAACTGTTGAGGGTGAGAAATCCTGTTATGGTGATTGAAAGGTGGGGCCTTGAAAAGGTGATTAGATTCTAAGGACCGTGCAGTAGTGAATGGATTAAAAATGGTGGTCGGGGGAGTGGTTCTGAGGGCTTTAAAAGAGCACATGAGAGGTTAGTCTCTCTCTGCTCTGCCATTTTTTGCCACGTGAGACCCCCTGGGTCACTATTGCCAACACCAAGACCCTCACTAGATGTGTTCCCTGGACTTTGGACTTCCTAGACTCTGAAACTGTAAGCGATAAATTTCATTTTCTTACAAATTACCCAGTTCTGTGTAATTTGTTATAAGCAATAGAAATGAACTAATACACTCAAGGCGCATAATTCTTTTTATTTGTTGCTGGATTCATTTGCTAGCATTTTGTTGACAATTTTTGTG
>NW_007733940.1:26565-27840 GCF_000696425.1 Galeopterus variegatus
CTCCTTTTCATTTCTGAAAGGTTGGTAGTAATATCCTATCTTTCATTTAAAAGTCTAGTAATTTCAGTCTTCTCTCTGTTTTTTCTTCATCAAACTAACGAAATATTTATCAAATTTGTTGATCTTCTTAAAAAACCAGCTTTTGGTTTCATTGATTTTTTTCTGTTGCTTTTCTCATCTCTATTTCACTAATTTCTATTCTAACCTTTATTTCCTTTCTTTTTCTTGTCTTTGTCTCATTTTGTTTTATTTTTCCAGTGTTTTGAAGTGGAAGATTGGGTTATTTATTTGAGATTTTTCTTCTTTATTAATGTAGGCATTTACAACTACAAATTTCCCTTTAATCACCACTTTAGCTGCATCCTGTAAGGTTTGGTGTGTTGTGTCTTGATTTTCATTCATGTTGAGTATTTTCTGATTCCCTTCTAATTTCTTCTTTGACTCATTGGTTTTTTCAGTGGTGTATTGTTTAATTGCCACCTGTTTATGTGTTCCCCAAATTTTTCTCTGCTATTGATTTCTAATTTTATTTTATTTTTGTTGGAGAAAACATTTTGTATTATTTCTGTCCTTTCAAATTTATTGAAGTTTGTTTTATGGCCTCGCACATCATTTACTTTAGAGAAACTTCTAGGGTAAACCATGTGTGCTTGAAAAGCAGGTATACTTTGTTGATGCTGGGTGGTGACGTGTACAAGGTCTGGCTTGTACATGGTGTTGTTCTAGTCTTCTGCCTCCCTGTTGATCTTCTGTCTAGTTGTTCTATTTACTACTGAGAGTGAAGTACTGAAGCCTGCAACTGTTATTGTTCAATTGTCTCTCCCTTCATTTCTGTCAGCTTTTGCTTCATAGATTTTGGTGTTCTCCTATTGGGCACGTATATGCTTATGATTGTTATATCTCCCGAATGAATTCACTCTTTTTTATTATAAAATATCCCTTTTATCCTTAGTAGCACTTTTTATTTTGAACTATATTTAAATATAGTTGGTATTAGTTAATATTATTTAATACTAGTTGATATTAGTGTTTGGTATTAGTGTTACCACTTTAGCTTTCATGTGGCTGCTGTTTGCATAATGTATCACTTTCCATCCTCTTACTTATAATCTATTCTATTCATGGGTTTGAATCTAAAGTGTGTCTCTCGTAGGTACCACAGAGCTGGATCGTGGATTTTTTTTTTTAATGCAGTCTCTCTCAGCCTTTTGATTGGATTACTTAATGCATTCACATTTGATGTTTTATTTATATATTTCGATTTATGTTTTCCAA
>NW_007733940.1:28133-35156 GCF_000696425.1 Galeopterus variegatus
GGATTACTTAATGCATTCACATTTGATGTTTTATTTATATATTTCGATTTATGTTTTCCAATTTACCTTTTGTTTTCCATATATCTCATAACTTTTTTCTCTATTCCTCCTTTACAGCTTTCTTTTGCGTCTAATGAATATTTTCTAATGTAGCATTTTAATTCTTATTAATAATTTTTTTACTATATTTTTTAGGGTTTTTTAAATTGGCTGCTCTAAGGTTTACCATATATATATCTTAAATTATTAGAATCAGCTTCAGATTTCTACTAACTTAATTCTAGTAATATATAAAAACATTACTTCTATGAAGGTCTATTTCCTTTCTACCCATTTTTGTAGTGTTTATACATATATGTGTGTGTATGTATATACATATATATCATCTATTAATGTTACAAACCCAACAATATGTTTATAATTTTTTCTTTACCATCTGTCATCACTTCCTTAGTCCATTACAATTTTATCTCACCTACTTGGTTTTGTTCGATAAAATGTCAAACTGGGTCAAATATGTTCATAGTGTGGTTCAGGTCTTCCATAAGCTTACTGATGTTGTTTAGTTGTTTTACCAATTTCTGAAAGAGGAGTGTTGAAATCTCTAACAACTATAGTTGATTTACCTGTTTCTGTTGGTTCTACATTTTTTGACTTCATGAATTCTGAATCTCTGTTCTTAGATGTTGTTACATTGTCTTGGTGAATTAACCCCATTGTCATTAAGTAATGTCTCTCTTTATCCATGGAAATATTTTGTGTTCTGAAGTCTACTTTACCTGATGTTAACATAGCCACCCCATCCTTCTTTTGATTACTTTTTGCATGATACATCTTCTTCTATGTGTTTACCTTTAACCTGTCAAGCACAGTTAGATCATGGTTTTTCATCCAATCTGATTATCTCTCCCTTTTAATCACAATATTTAGACCATTTACAGGTAATGTTACTATGATATGTTTGGATTTTCAATTACCATCCAAATTCTATCAATTTGTTTTTGTCTCTTTTATCTCTCTATGCATGAATATGTTAACTTACACGGCAAAAGGGACTTTGCAGATGAGATTAAGCATCTTGGTATGGGGAGACTATCTGGATTATCCAAGTGGGCCCAATGTAATTGAGAGTTATTATTAGTGAAAGAGGGAGACAGGGGAGTAAGAGCCACAGAAGCAGAGATCAGGGTGACGCTATTGCTGCTCTGAATATGGAGGAAGGGTCCACCAGTCAAGGAATACGGGTAATCCCTAGAAACTAGAAGGGGCAAGGAAATAGGCTGCCCCTTAGAGCCTCCAGAAAAACTGCAATCTACCAGAACCTTGATTTTAACCTAGTGAAACCCATTTCAGACTTCTCACATCCAGAATTGTAAGATAATAAATTTGCATTGTTTTAAGCAACCAACTTTGAGTAATTTATTACAGCAGCTATAGGAAACTAATATATTAGTTATGCCTCTTTTAAAAAAAAATCAGGGGTTGTCCTTATGTTTACAATATACATCTTTAACTTATCATATTCTACATTCAGATAACATAGTGCTCCAACTATAGTGTAAGAAACTTATGAGAGGTTCCTTCCAATTCTTCCCTCTCATCCTTCGTGCTGTTTCTATCATGCAGTTTACTTTTACATATGCTATGAAGTCTATAATACACCTTACAACATATAAAAAAGCAGAATTATCTTTTAAGATCATTATCTTTTAAGTCAAGCAAGATTAAAAATAATTTAAGAAAGCTCTTTTATATACTTCATTTTTACCGTTTCCAGAATTCTTTATTTTTTTGTTTTAAGATTTAAGATTTAAGTTTCTATTTGGTATCATACTTCTGCCTGAAGAACTTCCTCTAATATTTCTTGCATCATGGGTCTGCTGGAAGTGAATTTGCTCAGCTTTTGTCTGAAACAAGTTGTTTTGCTTTCGTTTTTGAAAGATATTTTCACTGTATATTATGAATTATTTTTCCACCCAGTACTTTAAAGTTGTCAAATCCATTGTTTTTGACTTGCATAATTTCTGGTGAGAAGCCTGTCTTCATTTTTATCTTTGTTTCTTTGTTTCGTTTTTTCTTTCTGGGCTGCCTTTGAGATTTTCTATATCTTTGGTTTCCATAGTATGATACTTGCTACTATGATTTGTGTGTCTC
The DNA here is from genome assembly GCF_000696425.1 of Galeopterus variegatus. NCBI lineage: Eukaryota > Metazoa > Chordata > Mammalia > Dermoptera > Cynocephalidae > Galeopterus > Galeopterus variegatus. The sequence goes on from NW_007733940.1 coordinate 30,288, forward strand.
TATGTGTATGTGTGTGTTATTTTTCCTGCTTAGGAGTCTCAGAGCTTCTTACATCAGTGGTTTGATATGTCTCATTAATTTTGGAAAAATTTAGCCTTCAGTTTATAAGTATTTATTCTTCTGTACTGCTCTCTCTTCTCACTCTGGGACTACAATTACATCCATGTTAGACACTTTGATATTACCCCATAGTTTTCTGATGCTCTGTTCTGTGTCTTTCACTCTCTTTTCTCTTTTTGTTTCCATTTGGACTAATTCCTATTGACCTCTTCAAGTTCACTGATATATTCCTCAGCTGTGCTGAGTTTACTGATGAGCTTATCAAAGGAATTCATTTTTTACATCTTTTTTTTTTCCTTCTAGCATCTCCATTAGTCCCTCTCCTCCCTTCCTTCCTTCCCTCCCTCCCTCCTTCTCTTCTCTATCTCTCTTGCTTTCTTCTTGGCTGGGATGGGTATCCAAACCTTTGACCTTGTGGTTACAAGGCAGTGCTCTCACCAACTCAGCTAACTGGCCAGAGCCCCCTAATTATAGTTATTTTAATGTCCCTATCTGACAGGGTTATTATATCTGAGTCTGATTCTGTTGATTGTTTTATTCCTTGACTGTGTTTTTTTCCCTATTCCTTTGTGTGTCTTTTAATTTTTATTGAATGCTGAACATTGTTTGTACAACGGAAGAGACTGTGGTAAATAGTGTATGATGGTTAATTTTATGTGTCAACTTGACTAGGCCACAGTACTCAGATATTTGGTGGAACACCAGCCTAGATATTGCTGTGAATGTATTTTTTAAATGAGATCAACATATAAATCAGTACATTTTGAGTAAAGCATACTGCCCTCCGTGATATGGGCCTTATCCAATCAGTTGAAGGTCTTAAGAGAAAAAGACTAAGGTCCCCTGAAGAAGACAGCATTTTGCCTCTGTACTGCCTTTAGACCCAAACCGCAAAATTAATTCTTCCTTGAGTCACCAGCCTACTAACCTTCCCTGCAGAATTTAGACTTTCCAGGCCCCAAAATTACATGCAACAGTTCCTTAAAATAAATATCTTCCCTCCCTCCCCTTCTCTCTATACACACACACACAAACACACACACCCTATTGGTTCTGTTAACCATGACTAATACATTACGAACCACTGGAAATGGGCATGCACTTCTCATTTCAGGTCTTTATTGTGAGGAATTGAGTCAATCTGGTCAGGAATTGAGCTGGCTATGACTTTTATGTTGCTATCCCGGTCCAGCCTCAGTCTTAGCCATGTCTTGGGTATGTTTCTTGCCCCTCCCCCAGGGACATAGGGATTTTTGTCCTACCTTTCCCCAGCCACAGTGAGTGAGATTTTACTTGTTCCTGGGGGTGAAGGGTGTACTGACCAACACCTTTGCCCCCCTCCCCACAATAGGTTAGAATTGTGCTTCATGGGCGAGAAGAATCTGAGGAAGTAGGCAAGACTTCATGCCTTTCTCCAGCTGCTGAGGATCACTTTCTTGCAGGCCTGCATCACTAAGCAGGTTCTCCTGAGTCTGCCCTGCCCAGCCTTTCTCCTGAGCACACAGTGAAGGCCTGGGGAAAAGGCCTTGCAAGTGTGAACTCCTTTGCATCTGGGGCCCCAGGTGTTCCAGATGGACACAATAGCGCACCCCCCCCGCCCCCTGGCCTTTAACAATTCATTAAAACTTTACCTGATGTAATTCTACCCACTTGTTTTGTGGTCATATCCTCAAGCAGTGCTCTGCCACAGGTGAGACAGTTTGTGTCCTGTCGCCCCCTGGCCTTTAACAATTCATTAAAACTTTACCTGATTTAATTCTACCCCCTTGTTTTGTGGTCATATCCTCAAGCAGTGCTCTGCCACAGGTGAGACAGTTTGTGTCCTGTATCTCCTTATAGGGGTTTGTCCCTCTTCGGAACTCAGGTTACTCGGTTGCCTTTCTGGTGAGTTCAAGAAAAGTAAAGATTTTGTAGTTCATTCAGCTTTTCTTATGGTTAGGGTAGAAGTGATGTTCTTTGCAGCTATGCAAATGCAGAAACCTATACCAACTATTAATATGATGGGATTGTGGGCAATTTTAATTCTCTGTTATGAGAATTAAACTTCAAAAATTCATGGAAAGATTTGTATTACCTGTATTGTCTTTTATGTCTATCTTTCCACAAACTTTTTGAAGTACCCTTGATATATTTATGTAACATTTTAACTTTTAAAAATGCATTTTGATTTTATAAACAGAGAAAGAAAATAATGAAGATATGTCTATTAGCCAGGATTCTCAGAGAAACAGAACCGATAGAATATATAGATATCTTCAATTTTTTCATATATATATATATACACATACATGTAATGTATACATATGAATAAATTGGCTCACGTGATTATGGAGGCTGAAAAATCTCAAGATTTTCAGTTGGCAACGTGGAGACCCAGGAGAGCCAATGGTATATATAGTTCCAGTCTGAAAGCCAGCAGGCTCGAGACCCAGGAAGAGCCATTGTACCAGTACGGGTCTGAAGGCTTAAATACCAACGTTCCAGCTCAAGCAGTCAAGGAGGGGCCAGCCCGGTGGCGCACTGGAGAGTGCGCTGCTTGGGAGTGCGGCGGCGCTCCCGCCGAGGGTTCGGATCCCATGTGGAGACCGGTTCCCACTCACTGGCTGAGCACGGTGCGGGCGCAACACCGAGGGTTGCGGTCCTGTTGCCGGTCCCCGGTGCGGGCGCGACACCGAGGGTTGCGATCCCATTACCGGTCAGTAAAAAAGACAAAAAGGAAAAAAAAAAAAAAACAAGCAGTCAGGGAGGAGGAGTTCAGTCTTACTCAGCCTTTCTGTTCCATTCAAGTCTTCAACCGATTGGATGAAACCCACCAACATTAGGAAGAATAATCTGCTTTTCTCAATCTACTGATTGAAATGTTAATCTCATCCAGAAACACCCTCACCGACACAGACCAAATGTCTGGGCACCAGTGCCCCGGCAAGTTGACACATAAAATTAACCACCATAATATGATATAATAATAAAATAATAATAATAATAATAATAATACCATCATAATTCGGGATAACTTCTAAAGGCTGAGACTGATCTGGGAGGCAGGACCGAACCAAGACTTTACCTACCTACCTTCCTGTTCAGTGGACCACAGACACAGATCTGACTCCATCATAATTCGGGATAACTTCTAAAGGCTGAGACTGATCTGGGAGGCAGAACCGAACCAAGACTTTACCTACCTACCTTCCTGTTCAGTGGACCACAGACACAGATCTGACTTCTGGCCCCCAAAAGCCACTGAGAAATGCTCTCCAGCCTGGGCCCAGCCAAGCGAGACCCTCCACCTGGGTGGCAAAGGAAGAGCTGAGGCCACTACCCTAGCAGCTCCTCCCCTCAAAGGCACCTGCATAGGCCAAGGCAGTGGGAGGCCATTGTCACCAGTGCCATGGAAGAGCACAACTGCCCACTTGGGCTGGAGTGGACACACCTCCTCCGGTCGTCTGAGAGTCCTTAGTCAGACTCCTGGAGTGGCTGGCCTTCTTTCTTAAGTGGAGGGTCCCACTCCAGAGTCCCAGAAGGTCCAGTAACGTGTTTCCAGAAGTAAACGATGACTCTAGTGGTGAGCCATGTGCTCCCATTTCAATCCACTCTGCCTACACTCAAATTCTCAAATTTTCAAACTCTAGTAGAATTATTTTAAAATTCAGATTCCTAGATTCCGCCCTCAGCGATTTGTATTCAATAGGTCTCAGGTGCGGCCAGGAATCTGCATGCTTGACAAGCACTTTGTGGTTCCTAGTAGCAGCATTGCTTTACGTTTTACCAGACCTATAAATCATTTACAAAAATTCCTTTTCATGGAACCAAATTCCATAGAACCTAGAAGTGTGTTAGAGCCTCACATGTTCTTACACATGCTATGCTAGAGAAGCCAGACACAAAAAATTGAAAACTGTTTGATATCATTTCCTCAAAAATCTAGAACAGGCATAATTAATCTACAGTGATAGAATTTAGTGGCTGGGAAGGGGCATGGAGAGAACTTTCTGGAAGGATAGAAGTGTGCTGTATCTTTACTTGGTGGTCCTTACTCAGTGTATGCATTTGTCAAAAGTCATTGACATGTATACTAAACGTGTAAACTCTATTGTATGTAAATTATACCTCAATGAAGTCAGTTTGAAAAGTTGTCTGAGAACAAAACTGGTGTTTCAGATTTTTAAAAACATCATATTACATGGCATCATGTATTATCTCATCTACTAGAACACGTGTGTGATTCATGCTTCAATTACGCATTAGGTATTGAGCACTCACTGGCCGGCAATAAGCCAATATTTTATTTGGATATTACTTATGCTCCCTCTTTATACAAGAAATAAGACCAGGCTCAGGCTTTCATGCAGAGTGCTGAGAGAGAACTGCAGCAAGTGGCCCTGATTTCAGGGAACTCGGTTTTTAGGAACTTCCTGAAGGCTTGCTCCACCCCCACCCACCCCACTCTCTTCTGGGTGGAGGGACAGGGACACACACACACACACACACACACACACACCCCTCCCTCCCTCCACAAACACACACACACACACACCCCTCCCTCCCTCCCTCCACTACGAGGGAGTCACTTGGTGACTAAACACAAGCCCCACAGACTGTGTTACCCTGAGACCTTTCAGAAATTGCCACTGGGCGGCAGGTCACACGTCAAGAAGCTGCCCCTCAAATCTGCCAATGGGCCACCCTGGAGTGCCCCAGGTCAAGAGGAAACTCCAGGGCCGGCCCGGTGGCGCACTGCTACAGTGCGCCGCTTGGGAGCGCGGTGGTGCTCCCGCCGAGGGTTTGGATCCCACATACAGACCGGTTCCC
>NW_007733940.1:36156-44428 GCF_000696425.1 Galeopterus variegatus
CGGGTGCGACACTGAGGGTTGCGATCCGTTGCCGGTCACGAAAAAAGACAAAAAGGAAAAAAAAAAAAGAGGAAACTCCAGAGGGAGTAAAGCTGTGGCTCGCACCTCAGAAATCAGTTGTGGTTTGAATGTGAGTGACCAGAGGGCCTTTGGTGATGCGTCCCCAAATGAGTCTGTGCATTCTCAAAGGCTTGAAACAGAAACCCTTTTGGACTGGCAGGGTCCCTGGGTTCTAGCCCCTGCTCTAGCCATTGACTTGCAGGGTCACCTCGGGCAATCCTTGATCCCTCTTGGGGCCTCAGTATACCCATCCATAAAATGTTGGACTGGATGAGCAATTGCCAATTATTATTTGGTTCAAGATCCCATTCTTCAAGCGAAATCCCTTGCAGAGCCCCAGTGTAAGAAAAGATGGAGAGGGTAGCCAGTTAGCTCAGTTGGTTAGAGTACAGTCCTGTAATGCCAGGGTCATGGGTTCTCATCCCCATACTGGCCAGCTGCCAAAAAAAAAAAGAAAGAAAGAAAGAAAAGATGGAGAGTATTATGACTGAAAACGAGATTTGTGGCCCATGCCCCTTGTCTCCCCCTTGTCCTTTTCTGAGGATCCGTAAGGCTCTTGATGGTTGTTTGAAAACTACCAGTCCTGCTGAGCTCCGAACCCATGCAGCTGAACTCGGACTTTATGGAATCTCTCTGGGACTCCAAGTGACACAACCCCAGCTACCATGACCTCAAAATGACTGCATTGACCTGTGACCACACTGACTTAGGGAACCCCAATGTGAAGTAATCCTATTAGATGTCCCAACCAGAGGCCAAATTCCTTCCCTGGGAACTGCCTGCCTGACCACCCAACATGACTATACTGTGGCCCTAAGGAGCTCTTAATCCCCCTCCTATCCCCTAACTCTACCCTCCCTGTGAATTCAGAAACACCTAGAAGTTTATTCTAATTTAAGTGCACATCAAGGATAGTAAAGTCCACTCCTAACGTTCCATGATGGAGGCTTCTTTGTGTAGGCATTTCTCCTTTCCTAAGACCTGACCCACAGGAAATGTCATCATCCCTGTCATTCCAGAGTGCTTATGAGACATGTGCCAGGCACTGTGCTATGGGCTTTGCATGGATTGCATCCAATCCCCAACACCTGGGAGGCGGGCCTTACCACCCCATTATGCAGCTGAGGAATACTGAGACTTGGGGCCACTAAGGAGTGGAGCTGTGGTTCAGGGCAGAGTCAGTACTCATCACCGGATTGCATCCAATCCCCAACACCTGGGAGGCGGGCCTTACCACCCCATTATGCAGCTGAGGAAAACTGAGACTTGGGGCCACTAAGGAGTGGAGCTGTGGTTCAGGGCAGAGTCAGTACTCATCACACAGGCTGTGGATCCTCATCACACAGGCTGTGGATCCTAAGACAGTCCTGTCTGAGCCTCCATGTCCTCATCTCTAAAATGGGGAAGATAATTATAATCCTCACAGGTTGTTGGGTGATTAAATGAAACAGAACATGCAAAAATCCTTAGCTTAGCACCCAGCATGTGGTTACTCAATAAAGGTTGGTTCAAGACACTTCTTCTTAAAACGAGACACCAGTCTTTTACAGAAAATAGAAAATAGGATTTATTATCACATTTAAGGTAAACACAAATAAATGTTCTACAAATGTTCTAAATACATCATAAGTAGATTTAATTTATTCAACACACAGTAAAATCAAAGCCCACTAGGAAATACTCTCTTCCAGAGCACAGGGCACTTCTAGGCCATTTCTGTTTTCAACATGGAAATTCACATTGACTAGGCACAGCTCACATTAGATTTGTTCCCAGGTTCAACCACTTCCACCCCCATGGACCCTCCTCAAAAATGACAACAGCAAACCAATGGGATTCACAGTGACCAGGAGGAAAGGCCTCGGCTATGGGAACTGGCACAAAATCCCTGAGTCATGTTTCAAAAGCCAGGCTCTGGGGTTCTGTGGCCTGTGCCAAGTCAGGTTACAGCACAGCATGGTGTTGTTAGTGTCACAGCTTCATTTCTAGTCAAGCTTGTTACGTAACTGCTCCAGTTAGGAAGACAACATGACAGGCATTACAGCCCTTTCACAGCAAGTGGCTGTCCCTTTGTCCAGGGGAGGCGGAGACCTTTTCTCAGTGCTAAATCATCACCACCTCCACCGTCCAAGGCACAGGAGAACCTGGGCTGAGCAAACACAGGTGACGATGCTTGAGGAGGGGTGGGTGACACGGCATCCATAAATGCCAAGAAAGGGGTCATGAGAAAGGGTGGAAACTAGGGAAGCAGTCTGCTGGGTCCCAGCAGGGGTCCGAAGTTCCCGAGTGGCCTTCATCAGGCATACAGCAACAGAGAGAGCACAGGCACCTCCTGGGGGCACCCTTGCTGATAGCCAGGCGGCTGCTGGGTGAATTGACACACACGCAGCTGCCACCATCCTGGCACCCTGGCCAAAGTTTAGCTCAACTGGCCACAGTCTGTGATGACAATCTTCTTGGATGTCTTTCCACTCTTAGAACCAAAAGATTCTATTTTCTTCACCACATCCATGCCCTCTTTGACGAGGCCGAACACAACATGCTTGCCGTCCAGCCTGTGAGGAGAGGTGGGCTAGGTGAGCAGACACCAGCACAGTGCAACGTCACCCAATGTCACAGACACTTGGGCATGGAATTACTTACCAAAAACAGCAATTCTGAAAGCCACCCCCCAGTGAATAGTTGGACCCATCCCCAGAGCCCCGGTATCAAGCCTTACTGAGCTCCCCAAATATACCTCAGAGGATGTGCAGCTTCTCACACTGTGCACCCATGCCCCAGGCTGCTTAACCTGTATCCTGCTAACCTCATCCATGAAAAGTGAACTATTCTTGCTCTGCACAGGGTGATAATAGGATATTGAACTACTCTGAAGAAATAAGACCCCTTCACAAATGGAACAATTTTAACAATCATGAATTATGAGGCAAGAGCCAAGGTAATAAGTGTGGTGAAACTCCAGAAGGCCCGAGCAGCTCTTGATCTGAGACTTCCAAGAATCTAAAAGGCAGCTTTGTCCAGCTCCAGCGAAGCCAAAGATGGTCCCAGCCAAGGGAAGACTGCAGGGTCCATTCAGGTTCCACAGAAGGAGCAGAGTGGCAGAGCCGCCACCACCTGCCCAGCTCCGACATCCACATCTTTCTGGCTTGGAGGCTAGACAGCTAGCAGCCACCCACCCACCTAAAATTCTCAGTAATGGGCTTTATTAAGTCTTAGCTCCTACCAGCTGTTACCTCCTCAACCCCAGATGCCTCAGGGCTGGGACACAGGAACTCTGGGCAGGTAAATGTACCAGTTTGTGGAAAATTTACCAGGGAAAGGACATCCCTTGAGATCCATGGGCATGTGGGAAAGAGGGCTCTCACGGGCTGGTGCTATCTGCAAGCCTATGCTCATAGAGCAGCTCAATGAAAACCCTGCTGTGATGTCCAAATGTCTGCCACGGCATTGTCCAAGGTGCATCCAGGGTCAAGGTAAGCCTCAGAAATGCTGGGTTAAACCAGGCAAACGGGCTTCCACTGCAGGACATCTCAAGGCCTAGTGTGTTCTGCAGTATTTCCCAGATGTGTCTGGTAGGGGAACCCTTTTTTGTGTGTGCAAAACACACTGAGAAAATTCCAGCTGACAGCAACAATAGGAAGCCTAATTGTGACAGAATTGCAGGAACCCAAATTCTCCCTCAATCTTATCACTTTTTCTCATATAGACACACAGCCCCAGAGAGGGCCACTGGCCCAGAGCAGACGGTCCTCCCCTGAAAGTGCAAGAACCCTCCTCCAGCTGCAGAGCCACTGCCATTCCCAGAGGGCCAGGAAAAGGGAACTCACCAGTCTGTCTTTATGGTGCAAATGAAGAACTGGGAGCCATTGGTGTTGGGGCCTGCATTTGCCATGGACAGGACACCTGCAAAAACCAGCAGAGGTGAGCCATACTGCCCCAGGAGGCCTCTCACCCGGGAAGTCATTCAACAGAGTGGATGGCTCAAACCACATCGAGAGCATCTGAGTCTATAGATTCTGGCGCCCAGAAGAGACCCAGGCCTCATGACCAGCTCCCCAGGCCTTGTCTGCCTTTGGGGCCCACTAGGTCTCAACGGGGTGGCCGGGGAGGAAAGGGCCTTATGAAAGCTCTCAGTGGTAGAGCTGGAATGGGACCCCCCAGACCTGACCTCTAGAAATTTTCCACATTCCACCTTGGGCCTTATAGGTGACACAACCCTGGGGTTCTGCTTAAAGACTCTTCTCCACCAAGTTCCTAAAGGAAAGTTTGCTTTTTGAACTGAGAGCTCAGAATGAGAGGCTCTAGAAAACCTAACAAACAGCAATGCTGAGCCAACCTTGAATGTGGAAGGAAGGAAGGCGCAGCGTCAGATATTGAGCAATTATGGGATGGCAGCCTCCCAGGGCCTGCTAGGCATGGCAGAGGCCTGAGGTTTCCAGGCGGGGTCGAAGCTGCAGGAGACACTCAGACTGAAGGGGAACAGCAGACCTCACTCACCTGGTCCCACGTGCTTCAGCGTGAAGTTCTCATCAGGAAAGCGGCTGCCGTAGATGGACTTGCCTCCTGTGCCGTTGTGGTTGGTGAAGTCGCCCGCCTGCAAGCACAACACTTTCTGAGCCGGCAGGGTGCTGCTGCTCTGGAGGTGGGAGGCAGTCCCTAACCCACCAAGGCTCACCCAGCCCCTCAGGCAAAGAGGTCAATAAATATCCAATGAAATAAGGACTAATAAAATAATAGGAAAATAAGCAAAAATAAAGCTTAAAATTTTCTGCTCAATGACTACTCCGGTTTCTAAACAATTTAGTTTTTGTCTGAGCAAGTTTTTAAGTAATCTTCAGAAGACCTAAAGCCCATTCTAAGACGATTCTTAGTGACCCAAGATTTTTAATCCACAACTCTTAGAGGGTAACAGGGAGGAGGCCAGGGGCCTCCATTCCCGACTCTGGTCAGTGCGAGCAGCAGCAGCCGGCCCAAGCCAGTTCCCCTGCCGCGCTCCCCTCCCTGTCCCAGCATCTTCCCCTCGTGAACCAAGCCCAGCAGCTTCCCTGTGCCTTGCAGACCCAAGACAGAGTCTACCCAGCAATGGCACCCTGCTCAGGGCTCACAGGCAGCCCTGGCTGGACTTCCATGGGGCACCGTGGCCAGAAGAGCCCAGAGGCTGCTCCTCCATCCAGTGCTGCCAGCCCCAGCTCCAGCTGCTGTTTTTCTAAAATGGGATCCTCAGATGAAAGAAGTGACCTGGCCTGAACCTCCCAGTGTCACCACCTCACACCACAGATAGCCCCCAGCTGTGAAATCCCTAGCCTGGCTCAGGATGCCTGCCTCGCTCCTGATCATCCATCAGCCTCAGGCAGAGCTGGGAGCCTCTGCAGCAGAAAAGCCACAGGGCTTGGCCAGGCCTGTCCTGCAGCCACAGCCCTGCCTGCCCCTCCCTCTATTCACCACACTTAACATGCATCCAGGCACGACAGCACATAAGTAGGCCCAGCCCCATCTCACTGCCACTCACCACGGTACAATGGCAGCCACTGGGTCAGGGTGGAGGGAATGCGGGAGAGAATTCCAGGCTGAAGGGACTTCAAAGAGGTCAGGACATCCAAGCCCCTGCCTCTAGGTTCTGCCGGCCCCAGGACACTAACCCCTGAACCTTGAGGGTCTGTACTACCAAAGAACAACCCCACCACCACTTGGGTCCTAACCCCTGGAGAAGTTCTTGCTGCTAACACGCACCCCAAACCTCTGACACAGCGATACTAATGACTTTGAAAAACAGGCAGGAGGACACATGACTGAAAAACACGCTCATTTAACCAAGAAAAATGCCATTCTGAGAGGAGAAGCTCCAAGTCCAGACGTGTGTGTTCCTGTCTGTGCCCTGTCCTCCTCCTCCTCTCTCTCTCCATCTCCCACACCAAGTGCTCGGGGGCAAACCAGAGACTGTCTGAATACACTGGTCCTCAAAGCCTCAAGGTCCACCCCCGTACCCCACATTGAGGTGCCCATCCATACCCCACCCCAGTTCTCCCTCAACAGGGTCAACCTCCCCCAATCCCGCTGGTCAGGGCTGTCCTGCCACGTGCTCTGGTGCTTAACTTCTAGGACACAAGGGCCACAGCAGCCTCGACAAGCCAATGGAGTCATTACAGCCACCCTCTGTTCAGTACTTTCCACACACCAGGCACGTGCTCGCTCATTAATCTTCATGACAACCCCACCAGGCAGCTCCTGTCATTATCCCCACCTGTAGAAGAGGAAACCGAGGCACAGAGAGGGCCACGTTACCTGGCACATGAAGGACGGGATCACCCTGTGGAAGGTTGAACCTTTGTAGCCGAAGCCCTTCTCACCAGTGCACAGGGCTCTGAAGTTCTCTGAGGGCCAGAGGGAGAGACATGTCAGTAGGGTCAGGGCCCAACTCCAGGGGTCACGCCAGTTCTAGTCAGCATCCCAACTCCCTGCCCCTGGCCCGCAGTAAGTGAGCCAGGTGTGGAATGACCCTGGCCCACCTCTCACACCTGCTCTGCCTGACTTGCTGTGTGACGGGTACGAGTCCCTTCCCTTCCCTGACCGCACTGCCCGAGCACTGTGACAGAGTGTACATTCCTGGCTATGCCAGCACCAGGTCACCAGGGAGTCCAAGGGCGGTGTACCCTCCGCCCTACCCCACTGGGCACTAAGAAGGAGGAAGCTTTCTCTGGACAATTTACATATGCCTTCCACTGAAGCTCCCAGCTACTGTCAGCCAGGTGGGCAGAACCAACACTGAGGCCCGGAGAGGGACAGAAATCTGCCCCAGGATGCTCAGCCGCTGAACCCTATGGGGAACTCCCATCGGGCCATGGGTCTGAGCCCCAACTCCTCTCCCCAGCCTCTCTGCCTTGCCCTGCCCACCTCCCCTCCGTCTGGACCAGACTCAGAAGGCCCCAGGTCCTGTCTTACCTGCTGTCTTTGGGACGACATCTGCCTTCAGCTGTGGCAAGAAAGGAGGGACAAAAGAAAATGGTCAGCCCAGAGGCAGACAAATGTCTTCCCTCACCACCCAATCCCCATAGTGGCCAAGGAGACTGCGAAAGAGCTATGCGGTCATTCCATTCCTGTTCGTGCCAGCCCTGTGGGAGGCAGCCTGAGCAGCTATCATTTCTGGCAGCAGCTTCCTGAACGCGAGGCTAGGAGGTGGCAGCCTCGGTTTCCCTAACCTGTCACCAGAGATGATAATAACATCCTGGCCTCCTTCCGGGTGCAGAACTAGCAGAGTTCTACAGCCAGGCCTCAAGCACCAGAAGCTCAGGGCTCAAAGGCTCCTCACGCACAGATGGGAAACCGAGGCCCAGAGAGAGGCAGGAGGGAGGGGGGTAAGGGGAGGATGGCACCCCATCCATGCCAGCCTCTTGCCTCTCAGCTTCAAGAGTCACCCTTTCACCAATGAAAGCAGCGGGGTGCTCCCCATTTTCCAGAAGAGGAAACTGAGCCTTAACAAGAAATACCAAAGGCTCCCTGGGAAACTGGTCAGTCAACACTAATTGGCCCCTTTGTTCAAAGTGGGGGCCTGGGCGACTACTTGTCTCTTACTTTGCATTCAAAACAGCCCCCGGAAGGTAGACAGGTGCGGAGTCGTCCCCCGGGGGGCGGCTGGGTGGGCATGAGGCGACTCGCAGGCCCGAAGCCATGGTCTTCTCCATCCCCCAGCTCCCTGAGCGCGCGCCCGACGGCGGGGGCGCGCTCACGTCACGCAGGGGGTGCCACGTGAGCGCCCAGCCGGGCCCGCCGCCCGCAGCTGGCGCCCCCGACACCCACCTCGGAGCTCCGGGTCCAGGCTGGGACCCAGAAGGCTCTCGGAACTCGTCCCCCACGCCGGCTCCGGCCACTGGGGCGCTGGGCCCGCACCCTCCACGATGTGACCTTGAACTCTCCCCTCCGCGGGTGCCCTCCCTCCGCCTCCACAACTCTAAAGTTCCGAGGGAGGCCGGAAGAGGCCAATCTGATGCCTCTTCTCAGAGACGGGGAAACTGAGGCCTAGAAACCGGGAGTGGGAGGCCTAGGGTCACCCAGCGCGCCAGGCACCGCGCCCGGCCGGGGTCCAGGGCTCTCCCGGGACCGTCCCCAGCCCAGGCCAGGCCTGTCGGGTCGAGTGGTCTCACCTCCAGCACCACGCGGCCGAGCGGCAGCCCGTCGGCGCCCACGTCCAGGTACACGAGCGGGTTCCCGGAGGAAG
>NW_007733940.1:45483-46410 GCF_000696425.1 Galeopterus variegatus
TGGGGCGGCCGAGCGGGAAGTCGGTCGGACACGCCCACACCGGGGCCGGAGACCCCGAAGGGCAGACGCGACCGCGCAGAAGGAGGTCGGTCCCGTTTTGTGAGGGTCTCAATAGATGGAAAAGAAGGAAAAATCATGTTAAAACGTGGTTAACTCCAAAACATGAGCACTCGTGTGTTTTGCTTTGAATATCAAAAGTCTACATTTGAGCCCTTTGTGTAGGTAAGGCTCAGACCAAATGACCTCCCTGCTGCCCCTTCCGCCATAGGCCCTGCAGACAGACAGACCAAGGAAGACGGTGGCACTGACAGTCAGTCAGAAAGGTGGAGACCGGAGGCAGGATTAGGAAGCAAGCGGCGGCAGCAGGAAGAAGACAGGCAGAGACACCTCCTGTGGTGACCGTGGCGTCCTTGTCCTGGCCTGGGCCTGTCTCTAGTTGCTTCTACAGTCCAGACTCTGTTCCAGCAAGATTGGAAATGTATTCCTGGGCCTGTCACGCTTTTGCCAGGCCCCCAACCCTCCACCGGGACCGGGTTTGACTCCTTCCTCTCCCCTGCAGCCAGGGCAGGTGGGTGCTGGCTCCCCTCCGGAGTACAAGGAAAAGTGACAAAGCAGGACACGGAAGAGAAGGGGAACTTAGAGGGGGGAACCACAGCGGGGGGATTTAAACCCCATGTGCTGGGGATGGGCTTCAAAAGAGTCAGGGAGGTGTGGGAGCTCACAGTAAGTGAATATTGGGCAGTGTCCCTGAGAGGGCATTTGAGCCAACACCTGTACTCTCCAGGTGGGAAACTGAGGCCCAGAGAGAAGAAGGCACTGGCCAGGGCTAGAGAACTCTGGTGTTCAGCTGCCAGCCTGTGCCAGTCTTCCCAGACCTCCAGTAAGGGTGCAGTGATAATCTACCTTGCTTTTTTCCCCAGGTCTGTC
>NW_007733940.1:46720-69237 GCF_000696425.1 Galeopterus variegatus
TAAACCCCATGTGCTGGGGATGGGCTTCAAAAGAGTCAGGGAGGTGTGGGAGGCTCACAGTAAGTGAATATTGGGCAGTGTCCCTGAGAGGGCATTTGAGCCAACACCTGTACTCTCCAGGTGGGAAACTGAGGCCCAGAGAGAAGAAGGCACTGGCCAGGGCTAGAGAACTCTGGTGTTCAGCTGCCAGCCTGTGCCAGTCTTCCCAGACCTCCAGTAAGGGTGCAGTGATAATCTACCTTGCTTTTTTCCCCAGGTCTGTCCTAAGGATAAAATGAACGAGAGAAGAGTTTGTCAACTGTTAAGTGCTGTGCCCCTGAGCGTAAGTGATGGATAAAGTCTCGACTGTCTGCTCAGGGTTTGGGGTTCAGAGAACAGTGGGTCTCAGCTGCAGGTGCTTAGAAGCCTGAGGGACCAGAGAAGGGGTTGAGGGCTGAGCCTCGGAGACAGGTGGGCTTGAGCTGGGATCAGCTTTGGACTGACCTGCCCCAGATCCTGAATCAGCTCATGGGAAGGGGTCAGGCAGCAGAATGCTGGCACAGGCACTCATGAGTTCAGAGCAGAGTGTCCTAGCTCATGAGATTGCTAGCTTGGCCCCTTTTCTGGAAGCTCACACCCCACTTCTCTGTATTCCTGGCCAAGGAGAGGCCTGGGAATTCAATGAAGCCCCAGTGGGATGCTCCCCAGGTCCTAGCCCAGGATGGGGTTTCACTCTGCCCTGGGGAGTGGTTGTGTGCCCCAAAGTACGTAGGCCTGAATGGGGAGCCCACTTGCTTCCTGCTCCACCTGAGCCCTTAGCACATCTCCCGTATCCCTCCTATATCAGCACATAGATTTGAAAGCAGAGGAGAGGAATCACCCCACATGCCTTGTAATGCAGCTTCCAAGGCTCCCTGTGGCCAGTCGCAGGCCCTCAGCAACCACAGCCCTCAACCACACCAACTGGATCAGTAGGACTTGTTGTCCTTCAAGCCTGTTCCTGGGGGGCCTCAATTTATCCCCCATCCTGATAAAGCATGAGCAGCCCTGCCCCAGGGGAGAGCTCCGTGCATGCAACTGCCCACTTCAGTTCTCAAAGCCCTTCCCCAGCCCTGATCTCAGCTGGTCTCCACCGCAGCCTGAGAGGCAGCTCCATTTTTCAGATGGGGAAGCAAGGCCCCAAGAGTTGGGGGAATGGATTGCCCAAGGGCAGGGTGTTGGAGCTGGGACCCATCTACCTGACTTCGAGATCAGGGTTACTGCATGTTGACCACTCCTTGCTCTCATCAAGGACCTGGTCATTGGCACAGGGTCGGGAGGGCAAGAGAGAAATCCTTGTACAGACACACAGCAAGATGGAAACTGAAGAGCTAGCTAGGGGCTGTGGAGCTCAGGGAACAGGAGAGATGTTTTCTGCCTGGGGGATCAGCCTGGACATGACTGTGTCTGAGAGACAGAGGCACAAAGATAGAAGAGGTGATTCCAGAGGGGGAATGAGGAGCAGTCAGGCACCTTCAAGGAAAGGCTGTGATATTGACCATGAGTTGAAAGCCTGTAAAGGCCCATCACAGAGAGCCCTAAAGGCCAGGCTAAGTTCTGACATTGTTGGATAGTACCGGGGAGCCATCAATGGTGCTATGCCCTCATTACCAGGACCTGCCCTGGGAACCAATTTTCTTCATTCTTGTTACTCCCTCTGCCCTCTTTGGAAAACCAGACATCACTGCACCCTCCTGTCTGAGCCAGAAGAAAGTTCCACCTTCCCCGCAGGCATGGCTATGATGTGATCCCTACCTGTGCTGTCCTCAGTGGTATCAGGAGGAGGGACAGTCCCTAGGCTGAGCCATGAGCTGAACACATGCCCCGCCCTTGAGAGCTCGGGGCCCAGGTGAGATCAGGCAGGTGGTAACAGTCACCTGGCTCCAAGACTGTAGACTCTGCGTCCTCCTCAGAAGGAGCAGCATTTCCCTCCACTCTGTTCAAGTGTCTTCTTATCCAGAGTGGTAATGGTTTTGTCACCCGGGGATTCTGTAATATCACCTTTAGCCTCACAAAGCCAAAGAGCAGTTAGGTTGTGCTGGGCTCAGAATTGTGTTCAGGGGTTGCAAACTCAGGCACCTGTCGGAATGAGGCTGGTGACATACAGGAGTGATGCAAGCTGGTAAGGACATAGGGAGTGAGGGGAGGTGGCACTTTGTCCACACTGCTGACATGTGCCCTAATTTAAGGGGCAGCTGCTGCCCAGACCGACCAGTTGTTATATGTGGCACAGTGGTCCAGTGTAGCCAGCCAGGTCTTCGTGTTTTTTAATAAAAACTGAAAACTTTAAGTTTTATGGAAACCTAATTTTTAAATGTTGGGAACTAATTTAAAAATAAAACTGAACACTGAATGAGCTATAAACAACATATCCACAACCTAGATGAGGCCTCTGGGCCAGTAGTTTGCAAGCTGTGATTTCCATTTTACAGATGAGAAGACTGAAGCTCAGAGAGGGACAGGGTCATGCCCAGGGTCATACAGCTGGGCAGTAGCAGGACATGGTCAAACCCTCTTTTCACTCTCACCAGGACCTTTTCTGCAAGGTTCACTCAGCAGACATGTTTTCAGAGCACCTGCATGCACTAGGCCCTGAGCTCTGCTCTAGGGACACAGAAGGACAAAAACAGGGACAGGCAGTTACAGTGCAGTGTGGCTATGGCATTGCTGAGCAAGCCTCTCCCAGGGCCTGTGTGCACAGCAGGGCTGGGTCCTGAAGGTGGCCCCACCGTGGGCATGGGGGGGCGGTTCATGGAGTCTGAGATCATCATCAGTGTCAGTCACTGGGAGATACAACCTGGGCTGAGGTCTGGACAATGGTCCTTAGGTAGGACTCCTCCTTGGGCTTCATCTCTCTTGATCTTATCTGAGGGTCTGGGGTCCCGCAGAGCATCTGTCATGGGCTGCTGACAGGGAACCAGAAGAGAGGTTCCTGCTGAGAACCCAGAGAGCAAGCCAGACCCTTCTCATGGGCTGCTGTGATGGCTGCACTGTCGGGGTGTTTCCCTACAGTGTTCCCAGCCTTCAGGAAGTTGGTATGAATGTGTCAGCTTCTCTGTGGCTTCCAGGAACTCCTAGTGGGCTCTGGTCTCTCTGAATGATGGGAGGCAGAGAGGGGTGGGGAGGGGAGATTCCCACTTCTACTGAGGCCCAGGGCAGTGGTGGGCACAGTGAGCAGAGAGAGACCCCAAGGGGAAGATCTGGGGAAACTCTCCTTCCAGAGTCAAGTGGAGCTTTAAAAGTCACCTGTGTGACCTAGACTGCTGCAGGCCCCTGGAGGAGATGGCCAGCGTGGCAGGGTGGCTCGACCCCAGCTGCCTGGCTTTTGTACAACCTGTGTGCTGCAGCCTCTCATAAGTCAGGGAGCTGGCCTTCTGCGTTTATCTGCCCATGCGCCGTGTTCTGGATGGCCCTGGGGACTGAGGAAGGCTTCCTGAGAAGTGGCCACCGCAGGGAAGATTTAGGAGGATGGAGGAGACAGGCCCTGGGGAAAAGGGCGACTGTCGACCCAGCACTGGGTCCTGTGAGTGTGGGCTTTGGAGACCTGCTCTCCATCTCATTCATTCATGCATCCATTCATTCACTCCACAGTTACTGTCTGAGCCTCTGCTGTGTGCCTGATGCTTTTCTAGGCACTGGAAATAGGTGATTGTTAGACCAAAAGGTAAACATTTTCTCATGTAAAAGAGAGAGAACAATTTTTTTTTTTTAAAAAAGGAGAAAGAATGAAAGAAAATATTTCAGACAGTGGTATGTGTTACACAAAAGTAAAACCCAGAGTGTGGAGTTTTGTGGGTGGATTTTTACTACTTCCCATCCAAGACTCCCCTTGATAAAATACATAATGCCATCCTTATGCCAACTGGCCTGTAACATTTGGAGGCTTCCTCACAGCCACCAAGACTGGACCACACGCAGCCTGGGAGGCCTGCTGGGCTGGGCTGGGCTGCTGTGCTCATCTGACAGAGGAGGAGATGGGGCTCTAGACAGTGAGGCGGCAGCCACGGCGGCTCAGCAGAGCCAGTGTTTCGGCCAGGGGTGCTGGGTGTGTGCTCTTTCCACTCTACAGAAGAGTTATCATGGCACCTTTCCCACTCACACCCCCCACTGAGGCAGGCAGTCTCTAAAATGGTCCTCTCTCTGTCCTTCTCTGTGTCTGTTTCTATGTCCGTCTCTGTCTCTGTCTCTCTCTCTCTCTCTCACACACACACACACACACACACACACACGTCATCATCGTCATCATCATCATTATCAGCTGCCATGTCATGAAGATACTCGGGCAGCCTACGGGGAGGTGCACGAGGTGAGGGACCAAAGCCTGCCAGCAACTATCAAGCTATCTCAGACGTGGACCTTCTCCAGCTGCCAGCAGCCATGTGAGTGAGCTTAGAAGTGGACCCTGCAGCCCCAGAACAGCCTTGGGGTGACCCCAGCCCATGGTTCAACTGCAACCTCCCGAGAGTCCTTGAGCCAAAGGCACCAACTGACCCATGCCTGGATACCTGTTCTGCAGAAACTGACAACCCCATGTTTGTTGTTTAAAGCAGCTAAGTGCTGGAGTCATTTGCTGTGCAGTAGATAACCATACATGCAGCATCCACCCCCACACACACCTGGCCCTTTGAAGATCCGGCTGTCCCACACATGGCCAGTCACTGATCTGCCATCTCAGCAGGCTTGTGTCACCAGCTGCTCTTGGCAGAAACCTCATAGTGTAGTCAGAGAGAACTCGCTCAACAGACAGGACTTCCTTGTCTTTGTGAAGACGTGGAGAGGGCTGGCTTTTTTTGTCTCATTCCTCTGCAGGTGAATGAAAGAAGCCCAAGAGGGAGAAGGAGTTGGGAGGAAGTCCTCCACCAGTGGGCCTGAGCTGGGCTTTGGCTGCAGCAGCTCACTGGCCCTTGGGAAGGGAATGGTGCCTCACTTTGTGACTCTGTGCCAGGCTCTGCACTAAGCACTTTGTAGATGTCACTCCTGAGCCTCAGGTGACCGTGTAAATTGGAGATTGTTATCCCTGTCTTACAAATGAAGTGATGGGCCCCAGGGAGGGCAAGCGACTTGGCCAAGGTCACAAAGGGCGAAGTGAAGAATGGAACTGTCGCCAGCTCACCTTGGCCGTGTTTCTTCAGGACTTGGTAGGCTCCAAGTGGTGCCTCTTAGGTGGATTAGGCCAGGCGTCATCCCTTCCACGCACCTTTTTTCCAGCTGGCCTGACACGGTGGTTAGTGATATAGATCACCAGCTCACCTTGGCCGTGTTTCTTCAGGACTTGGTAGGCTCCAAGTGGTGCCTCTTAGGTGGATTAGGCCAGACGTCATCCCTTCCACGCACCTTTTTTCCAGCTGGCCTGACACGGTGGTTAGTGATATAGATCCACGACCACATCTAGTCCTCATGGTACCTCTGCAAGGGAGGGTCTGCAGTCCCCATGCAATGGTCACCAGGTGGCTGAGCTGGATCTGAATTTGGGCCTGGCTGACTGTGAGGCCTCCGCTCTCCCCCACTGACAGGGCCTTGTTGCCGCACAGAATCTATGTTGGCCTCCAGCCCTGTAGGGATAGTATCCAACAGCACAGCTCGGCAGCATATAAATGTGTGGCATTGAGCTTTTTTACACAGTCCCCGCCCAGAGTCAACAGGAAAAGGAGCTGGTCTCGTCGGCAGGACCCAAGAGGTTCCCAAGCCCAGCCCAGATTAGTCCTTTATGTATGCCCCATTCCCACCTTTATTTACTTTTTACTGATTTGCAGTGGCTTTTCTAAATACATCATTATCCTAGGGACAGGGTCCCATTGCCAGGTTGCCTGAGAGTGGGGCCCGAGCCTTTGCCAAGCCTAAAATGCCGCTTGGTCAGACTTCACCTTGTTTCGGGCCCTCCACCCCCGTGGTTGCTGTGGGGCAAACAGCCTGCAGTCCTGCAGTTTCCTTTCCCTTTCTTGGTCTGTTGACTGTGTAGTTTTCTTGAATCTACTGACTTGACCCTCTTAATCTCTACTTACTAACATTGATATCTCTCCTTCATCCATTAGAATAAATCCCCTTCTAATTAACGATGCTTACCTTGTAATCAATATTGTGTACCTTCTAATCAATATTGACCACCACTGATGACAACTGTTTGTCTTTTCCTCCGATTAAAATAAGCACTCCAGTCTTAGATACTTGATGACTATAAGAATAGCTACCCTTTATTGCACCTAATAAGCTGCACATGGTAAGAATATATGACATTATTTCTCAATCCCTGCATGGTCCTTTGAGAACAGGTACTAATGTTAACTACTCTTTACACATGAGGCCCCCAAAGCCAACAGAAGTTCCATAAGCTGTCCAAAGTTACTTAGACTTTCCTCCTGTAAAGCGAGTGGCTGGGAGGCCTGTATTTGGCCCAGCAATGCCTAATCCCAGAACTTGGCTCCTGCCTCTAATGCTGTCTCTACTGTCGTTGACTATTAGTACAAAAGGTCAGCAGCTCAGGCCAGGAGAGTGACAAAAATCTCAGATTTTGGATGAACAGAGGCTTTAAGAGTTGATGAACTCACAGGCTGCATTACTAAGACAGAGTCCGTATCACAAGCCCTGCACTAGTCTGGACACATCAGGAGATCAAGCAGAGGCCTCAGCTCCCGGGGGACAGGCCCAGTAATTTCAGCAGAAGACCTGGGGGAAGGGGAGCAGGGGACCCTACAAATCGAGTGTGTGCGGAGCAGCTCTCCTTTCTGTGTCTACTTGAGAAGTGGGTGGAGAATATGATGCCATCTCCAAAGTGATGAGGGCTGCGCTTGGCAGAGGTCACACTGGGCAACAGGCCTGACCAGGACCAGCGGGAGCCAGATTTGGGCTGGCTTAGACAGAATGCTTTCTATCAATCAGTAACATTGCACAAAGGTGCTTTGAGGTAGTAAACTACCCATGGCTGGAGGTGTGCAAGAGATGTCAAGAGAGGGGCCACAGACGGGATGCCCGCCCAGTGGGTGGTGGAGCCAGGTGACCAGTCCTGAGATTGCAATTTAGTCCCTCTAAGTTGAGTCCACTCCAGGGAGCAGAAAGCACAGGGGGCAATACTGGTAAGTGAAATGCCACAAGAAACCAGAAAAGCCAGAAGAGAGTACTGGTGTATGGTTATTGGTTTCAAAATGGTTAGAGTTTTCTAAGCATAGAAGCAAATGAGAGTGTAAGAAAAACAATAGAACTATTTGGTGGTACTGATTTTCAACATCTGCACTTTGAAAGGCCTCAGGGGCACATTGGGCAGAGGAGCCTGTGTTTCTATATTTCTTGCTGCCTTTTCCCTCATGCTTTGGGTAGGCAGGCTTCAGGATAATGACAAAGATGTCAATACTTGGCTTTAAGTTTTCAAAAAAACCTGAGGACACAGCCAATCGGTTTGGGAAATATGCATGACTGCTCAGCCAGTCTTTCCACCCAGCCCCGACCTTATCCCCCCCCTACCCTGCAAGAGACTCTCGGGGTTAGAGGAAGAAGGGAGTGGAGGGGAAACAAGTAGCTTAGACCCATGGGGGCACATGAGAGCCTCCAGATGAGTTTGAAGAATTCAAAAGCAGAGGCATCCCGAGCCGCGCTTCTGAGTAGAGCCCAGGAAGGGAGCGAGAAACAGGAGACTCCCCTTCCCACATGGGTTTAGGAATGTTGCATGGAGTGCTAGGCAGGCAGGCCTCCCACACACCCCCAGCCATGGTGTGGCAGAGGGAGCAATGAACAGATTTCTTAGGGGTCTCAAGAGGGCACAAAGTGACCCACAACCCTGAAGACCCAGATTCCCTGTGGTTGGACAAGGAAGGGGCAGTAGGGACTGCGTAAGTGGACCAGAGCCAGATGGAAACAAGGACCTCAGATCAACAAGAACAGCTCAGAAAGATGCCCCCCACCCCACCATTTTGACACCCCTTGAGCCCCCAGAACTTAGAGGCAATGCTGGGGGGAAAGACGGGAAGAGTCTTCCTGCAAATCACAGATTGTTTTCGCCGTTTCTCCAAAGTGGGAGCTTGGAAAAGAAATTAAGTTCAGTTATAGACAAGTAAATTTAGTTATGTTTCTTGCATGCTTGTATTTGTGGACCAGAATTTATATCCACTACTTGATTAAAGGGCTTTCAATCAGGGAAAATATCTGTAATATACGTGTAACTTTAATACAAATATGATTCATGAAGATCGATAAGAAAAATGTTAACATCTCAATAGAAAACACACAGAGGAATGGCCAGGCAGTTCACACAATGCAAAATATAAGCGGCCAATAATCATGAAAAAAAGAATGTTTGAACTCCCTGGAAGTCAAGGCAATGCCCACGAAGAGGATGGGATGGTATTTAGCACTATCGGCCTTGTGCATTGGTCTGTCATTTACCCCCCAAAGCCCTTATGCTTTTTCATGGTTCTGCACATGGCCCGAGCTCCCTTCCTGCCCCAGTGTGGCAACCGCAAGATCCCCGCCTGCAGGGAGTGGCCCAGGCCTCTGCACTCTGAGATTCATCGTGCAGGCGTTTGTGCAGGGCCACGTCCGAGTGTGGCAGGGATGCTGAGGCACCCCTCCCTTTCCTCCTTCTGTCCTTCCTTCCCTCTGTCACCCAACTCGGACAGTCTGACAACTCTCCCAGCCTCCTCCTTCTCCTGTCCCATCTCTTTTTGCAGCTATTTCCTTTAATACATTTCTTTCCAGTTTAATCCCGTTTTGGTGTCTGCTTCCTGGAGAAACCCGACTAACACCTAACCACGACTGTTCCTCCACACAGACAGCTTTTGTCTCGTGGGTTCACTGCCAGCCAGATGCAGCCTCATCCTTCAATGAACCAGCGATGCTGTGCTTAGACAGTAGAGTGTTTACCCAGACCTCGCTGGGTGGCCACCCAAACAGGACTGCAGTTATTAATAATATCTCAGATTCTACTATACCTGCTGGCCCAGGTGCTGTAAGGTGTCCTGTCCCCACCCTCCGGGGACATGTACCCCAAGCTGGTCTGCTCCTGCTGAGCACTGTCCCTGCTCTGCCAGATGCCACCAGCAATACACCAGATCCCGACACAAATGTCTGGGAGGATCCATCTCTCACCGTTCTGGGGTCATGTATTGGTTTGCTAGAGCTATCATAACTGCCATAATAAAGTACCACAAGCTGAGGGGCTTACACAATAGAAATGTATTGTCTCACAGTCCTGGAGACCAGAAGGATGGAAGTGTTGGCAGGGCTGGTTTCTCCTGAGGGCCGTGGAGGAAGGATCGGTTCCAGGCCTCTCTCCTCAGCTTGTGGATGGCAACTTTCTCCCTGTGTCCCTTCACATCTTCTTCCCTGTGCCTATCTGTCTCTGCGTCCAAATTTCCCCTTTTTACTTTTTAAATTTTTAATTTCTTTTTTGTAGCTGGCAGGTACAGGGATCTGAACGCTTGACTTTGACGTTACCAACATTGCTCTAATCAAATGAGCTACCACCAACCACCAAATCTCCCCTTCTTATGAGGACACCAGTCACATGGGATTAGGGCTCACTCACCCTGATGATGTATTCTTCACTAATTACAACAACGAGGACCCTATGTCCAAATAAAATCACATTCTGAGATACGAGGTGTTAGGACTTCAACACTGGAATTTTGGGGAACACCACGCAATGACCCGTGCCAGCGCCCCATGGCAGGGCTACTTGGGCCTCGATCTTGCTAAGGTTTTAGTGAAACAGCTCTTTCCTTTCTCTTCTTTTCTACTTGCAGCCTCCCAGCCCCCTACAGGACTCAGTCATGAGCCTGGTGGAGGCAGGGCTGGTGAACCAGTCCCCTCTGCAGAATCATCCTCACCACCGATTAGATACTAGGCCAAGCCGGCCCCAGGTCCTCACCTGGGAGGCTCCTCAGCCCCATGCAAGGAGGCCTTGGGTAGGCCGGGGTTACTAGGTCACTGAGACTCCAGCTGGGGCCCCCATCCACAGACATATATAGACCTTGGTGTAGTGTGCATGTACACATCTGCTTTTGACGTCAGGCACATTACGAGCTGGTGTCTGTAAGGCACTGTCGCACTGAGTACTCATGAATGGTAGCTGCTGCTGTCCCTGTTTCCACTGCTGCTAGTACTTGGTGATTTCCTCAATGGCAGGCACCAGGTCTCGTCTGATCCTCCACCCATATTGTGCAGGACACGCAGTGGTGCTCATTTGAACAGACCGAATGCTCTAATCCAGAACCTCTCAGGACATCCATGGCCCCATCAAATGGTGAGGGGGGCTGGGCGGGGACCTTCCAGGACTTGGAGACCTTGCACACTTCTCTGACTTGAGGCCTGGGGCTGTTATTAGGGGTTCAGAGCAGGGGTTTGGCCTCCTGTGGTGCCTGTTCTGGAGAAACACCCACATAGCCACACAGAGCCAGGATTGTTCTGGGCCATGATTTCACTAACTGGAGATGCTTCCTGGGCCTCTCCCTTTGAAAGTTCCAGGTTTTCAGGCTGCACAGGTTGTGGGCAAGCTCTGAGGTGACAAGTGAGTTATCAGCATGCAGGTCTGTGTGCTCACCCCCGCCGCTCCTCAGCCTACTGCCCCCTGCTCCCCCGGCTCGCTCACCCTTCTCAACACTTCCCCAGGGGCTCCTCATGGCCCCCTCGGTGGCTACTCTCAGGCTATTAGTGCGGCCGCAGGGGCCCCTGCAGCACGACCTCCTCAGAGGCTGCTGCTGTCCCCAGCACCAGGCTCCCCACGGTTGCGTCTCCCGGTGTCCTGCTGACCTCTCTGGCCGCCGTTTCTCTCCGCTCTTCCTCCCCACCCAGCCCTTTCATGTGGCCTATCCCAGGGCTTCCTCTTGTGCCCTGTCTCTGTCCGTGCTCTCTCACCCGACCCCAGGACATCTCTGGGCTCAGGACTCCCAACTCTTCTGGGCACAGGAGGGGGCTCTGGGAGGGGCTGGGGCTGGGGCAGCAATGGAGGCATCCAGAGTGGCCGGGAGTCTGCGGGCAGCTATGGGAGAGGCCTGCGGGGGTGCAGGTCCTGACCGGCCTGTGGGAGGGGCTTGCAGAACCCCCACGGGCAGGCGGCAGTCATCCATACAGGGCTTCTGACAGCAGAGCCTCAAGCCTGGGGCTGGGGACGGCCGAATTCCGGGGAGAGCAAGACAGGTCTCCATCCTAGAGGCTGAATGGACCAGCAGAAAGGTGGGGCAGAGTTAGGACACAGGGCTGGGGGACCAGGCAAGGTCCACACATAAGAGCTAGGTTCCAGGCTGGCCAGGCCCCGTCCCACCCTCAGTCCCTCCGTCCCTCGCTCGTGCACTCGCCACGTCTTCACTGAGCCGCTGCCGCCAAGGTTCGGTCTGGGCTCTTCACTGGTTTCCTGGGTGAGCGTGGGTGGTCTCTTTACATGGCTGTCGTCAGTAGCCCTCTGAAGGTCGCTGTGGGGTCCAGTGAGATGCGTGGCACCTGGCACGGAGAACAGGCAGAAACGATCCTCTCTTTGGCCCACACCTGCCTCTCAGGCAGCTCAGCCGCTGAGCCCATGAGGGGCTGGCTTCAGGTCAGGGGGTCTTTGTCATCCCTCAGCTCTGGGAGAAGCGTGAGCGGAGGGGCCACTCTCAGGCTCTCTGCCTGCTTAAGGCACCCAAAGGGCAGGACCAGTCACCACTGGCAAGAATGGATGTGGTCTCCCAAGGCAGAGCTGGCAGGGTCATCTGAGGGGCCAGGCACAGAGCAGAGAGGTGGGGAGGAGAGGGAGGAATGTGGGTGTCTGGGGTGAAGGCTCTGCTCAGCCTCCCCGGTCCTGACTCCATCTCCAGTTCCCCCAGACACTGCAGCTGGACCGCTGCCCCCGCCCCAGGCCACTGTGTAGAAACCTTGTTTGCTGAGGTTCCTGGTCCTGCCT
The DNA here is from genome assembly GCF_000696425.1 of Galeopterus variegatus. NCBI lineage: Eukaryota > Metazoa > Chordata > Mammalia > Dermoptera > Cynocephalidae > Galeopterus > Galeopterus variegatus. The sequence goes on from NW_007733940.1 coordinate 58,602, forward strand.
GGTGCCAGCCTGGCCCACTTGGTCCACCCCTCCTCATGTCCTGACTCCATCTCCAGTTCCCCCAGACACTGCAGCTGGACCGCTGCCCCCGCCCCAGGCCACTGTGTAGAAACCTCGTTTGCTGAGGTTCCTGGTCCTGCCTGGTGCCAGCCTGGCCCACTTGGTCCACCCCTCCTCAGGGCTGTCCCCACAAGCTGTCTCTTCCAACAAAGGGCCTGTGTCCTTGGAGGGCAGATGCTGCCCAGGCAGGACAGTAGCCAGTCCTACAAGGGAATTCTGGACAGTCAGATCTCCGAGGAGTGACCAGGACATGGCCGGGTTGGGATAAGGGCCAGCGGGCTCTTTGTCATTTTGTTGGTTTTGAGCCACTGCCCCTAGAAAGGAGTCAGGGTGAGGGCAGCGGACAGAGGCTCAGGCTGGGGAGCTGAGGTGCATTTGCCAAGCTGGCGGCTCGGAGGCCAGTTGGGGGCCTCCCAGGAGGGGTGCAGACTCTCTGGCCTTCCCACTGCTGGCCTCAGGCCCTACCTCAAGCCCCAGCCCCCAGCTTGACCTGAGACCCAGCAGCAGAAAACTTTCCAGGATTTTGTGTATGTTGTGTTTTCCCCCATTGGATCATAAGCCCCTCGGGGGTCTTGTTCATCTCACTAAGTCCTCCACCATCTCGGTTTCTTATTATCTGTTGTCACTCAGCTCATGGTGGTGGCAATAAATATTAGATAGATCCATGGGTGGGTGGATGGATGACTGTGTGGGTGGTGGTGTGGGTGAATGGGGAGGTGGGCGGGTAAACTGATGGCAGCTTATGGACAGGGCTGGGTGAGTAAATACAGAATGGAAGCTGTCATGACCCTTGCCAGCACAAAACCTAGGCTGCTCAAAGATTTCTTAGAGAGGATACAAAAAGCATTAACCATAAGAGAAAAGAGGAATAACTTAGGCTTCATTAACATTAATAATTTCTGTTCACTAAGAGACATCATTAAGAACATGAAATTAAGAAATGAAGCCACAGACTGGGAGGAGATATTCATATCACATACGGCTGACCAAGGTTCATATCCAGTGCATATAAATATATATGTCAATAAGGAAAGGTAAACAACCCAGCAGATAGTGGTCAAAAGACTTGGGAAGGCATGTCACACGAGAAAGGTGTCCAAATGACCCATAAGCACATGAGAAGGTACATAGCATCATTAGTCATCAGGGGAAAGCACATTAAAGCCTCGGTGAGATACATTATGTACCCACTAAATGGTACACAATGGAATTTTACAATGGTTAAAATTAAAAAGGGTTGGTAAACATGTGATATAACTGGAACTTTCATACATTGTTAGTAGGAGTGTAAATTGGTACAATCACTTTAGAAAACTGGTTGGCAGTTATCTACTAAAGCTAAAAATATGCTTACCTATGACTCAGAAGTTCCACCTCTAGGCATCCGTCCAAGAGAAATGAGTACGTGCGTCCACACAAATACTTTACATGAATATTTATGAGAGCCCCAAACTGGAAACAACCCAAGTGCCCATTAACAGTAAAATGGATACGCACGCTGTGGTACATCCATGCCGTGGAGCACTACTCAGCAGTGAAAAAGCACAAGCTACTGACATGTGCTTGACACGTGCAACCTGGGTGGATCTCACAGACATTATATGGAAAAGAAAAAAAAAAGCCTGAGTGTATAATGTATGATCCCATCTATAGGAGGTACAAAAACAGGTAAAACTAGTCTGCGGTGAGAGAAGTCAGAATAGTGGTTACTTTGGGGCAGGGGTTGTCTAGAAGGGGGTACGAGGCAGCTTTCTGGCGTCCTGGAAATGTGCCCTATCTTGTTCCAGGTGGTGTATATGTGTGTAAATTCATCAAACTCTGCATTGATGATCTGTGCACTAGCTATATTTTTATGCTATACTTCAACAAAACATTTTTAAAAACATATACAGATTTCTTTATTCTGGGAGAATTTGGTTGTACCACCATGGACATGGGGAAAAGGGAGGAGCCCAGAGGGAGTGTTGTCTTGACCCTGTGAGGATACGTGGTTCTCAGGACTCAGTATAAAATATCTTGGAAGAATTTTCTGAGAAGAGGCTGAGTTTTGGTCTTGAGGCAAGGTGGCTGGACTGGATGACGAGAAGAGGATGCTGTTGCGGGGGAGTGCACAGGGTGGGGCAGGAGACGACAGGGTGACACATGCCTGGGATTTGCCCACCAGCTGTGCCCCAGGCCACCGCACACGTCGCCTGCCAAGGCACGCAGGGTGAGCTGCCGAGGGTTCCTGTGCCTCCCCGCCCAGCACGCAGTATTCAGAGGAGCTCCCCGCCACTGCTCTCTCACGGTCCTCCCAGAGGGAAGGGTCTGTGTGGCCTCCGTGCCCGCCGACCAGCTGAAATCTGTGATGCATGGGAACAAGAGGGCCTGGAGCTGCTCCCCTGCCGTCTTGGCCTCAGTCCTCTCCTCTAACATGGGGAGCTTGAGCTACACCTTCAAGGCGGTCCTCAATGTAGGTTCTGAAGGTTCCCTGGGCACCCCAAATCACCCGTGAGCTGCGGTGACGTGCCAGGCCCACCTTCCTCTCCTCACAGCACAGCAAGACCATCTGGAAAGCCTGGGGGCTCTGCCTGCTGCCCTCATGGAGCTGAAGTCATCTGGACTTCTCCCATGAGTCAAGGAGCGTCACAAGATGCTGACCCAGGTGACAGCCTGTGAGGCCTCCCGGTCAGGACAGGGCACTTCTCACACTCAGAAGTGAAGCAGCTGGGGCCTGGCCCCGCTCAGGCAGAAAACCAGGGCATGGACCCAGGCCAGGTTGAGGGCCACCCCTTCACAGGTGCCGAAAGAAGAGTCCGTGAGTCACCCTCACCTCCTCCCTCTCCCCACTGCCCCCATTCCTGCTGAGAGGCACCTCATCCTGCCCTCTGCACCTCCTTAGCCCCTCTGTCATCCATCTTTCCCCTCATCCTCGCCTTAGAGACTGCAGGGAGCTCCCCTCTGCCTCCAGCCCTCAGTCTCCTTGGTGCTTCCACGAGAAGCATTTTCTTTCTCCTTTACTTGGGTATAATAGACACTCAATCAATTGCACAGATCTTAAGGGCAGAGTTTAAAGAGTCTTGACAAATGCATATCCCTGTGCACCAACACCCCTGTCAACTTACAGAACATGTCTGTTACCTTGGAGAGTTTCCTGTATCCCCTTCTAATCACCCAGTCTGCACCCAAAACAAACAGTGCTGAGTTCTACCCCCACAAATGAGTTTTGCAGGGTCTTGAGTTTCACATAAAATGGAATTCTGCAGTAATTATACAGTAGATATTCTTTATGTTGGCTTCTTTCATCCAACATAATGTTTTTCACCCTCATCCATCTTCCGTGGCTTTTACTGTTGGTAAGTTTCCATTTTATGAACATAACTCAATTTATTTACCCATTTTCCAGTTGATGGGCAGCTAGGCTGTGTCGAGTTTTTGACTGTTATGGATAATGCTACCATGACCATTCATACACAAGTTTTTTGTGGGCATATGACTTCATTTCTCTTGGGTAAATACCTGTAAGTTGAATTGCTGGAATGTGTAATAGATGTATGTTTAATCTTTATAAAAAACTACTAAACTTTTCAAAATGGTTGTACCATTACAAACTCTCACCAGTAATAATACATGAGAGTTCCAGTCTGTCCACGCTGACAGCAACATCTGATATTTTCAATCTTGCTAATTTTAGCCATAGGAGGATCTTTTTCAGAACCACATCTAAGCAGCCCAAATGTTCATCAATTCGTAAATAGATGAACAAAATGTGGTAAGTGCATACAATGGAATATTGTTCAGCAATACAAAGAAATGAAGTACTAATACGTGCTACAGTATGAATGAACCTTGAAAACATTATTCTACGTGAAAGAAGCCAACCACAAAAGACCACGTATTGTATGACTCTATATATGAAATGGCCAGAACAGGCAAATCTAGAGAGCCAGAAAGTGCGTTAGCATCTGCTGAGGGAGCAGGGAGGGACGGCGCATGACAGGGGTTTCTCCTGGGGATAAAGGAAATGTTCTAACATCGACTAGAATGATTCACAACCCTGTTAATATTCTAAATGCCATTGAATTAGACGCTTTAACTGGGTGAATTGTGTGGTATGTGAATTGTATCTCAATAAAGCTGTTTAAAAAACCCCAAGCCCACCACATCTGATTAGCCAGCTACCCCCCATTGCTCCCCAGTGTCCTCAAGGTAAAGACCCAGATTCCCAAACCCACAATGATCAGCTCAGCTCCTTCTTCTACAGGCACAGCAGAAATTCTGCCATTTCCACACATGCTGTATACCGTCATTTTTCTGAGAGTCTGCACATCCTGTTCCTTCCGGAATGTTCTCGCACCTCATCTCTGACTCATCCTTTATGGACCGGCTCACTCGACAGCCTTCCCTTCCCTCTCTTCTGTTTATTCATGCATTCATTATTGCAACAGGTAATTAGCTGGCACCTGCCATGTGCCAGGCTCTATTCTAGGCACTAGGGATACAGCAGAAACAAAACAGACTAAATCCCTCATGGAGCTTACGTGTTACCTGCATGAACAAATACTAATTGAGCATTTAGTAAATATGAAGCCTTGTACCCCAGCCCCTGCCCTGCCAGCCTCCTCGACATTCCCATAGCACTTTGTATGCTCCTCCGTTTCAACACTAACCTTCTGGACTTTCACGAGGCAACCGTGGGTCTCCCTCACAAGGTTGGGGACTCTGAGAGGGACCCCATGTTAGGACCAGGCCCAGCTCTCCCAGGCATCAGAGCAAGGATGATACCTCCTCCATGTGCACTGCCCTCCACAGTTTACAGAGCTCTTTCACAGCCCCGGGCTCATCTGCTTGCTCACCTCCCAGCTCAGCAAGTTGGGAGTTCTGGACAGGAGATGGGAGTCAGGATACCCACTGCCCAGACGGGGAAACTGAGACTCTGAGGAGAGAATGGCAGGACTGCATGAGGTCACACTGCTGCAGGACTGCGACAAGAGAAGCCTTCTCTTGTGGCCTGGCCAGCTCTGAAGGCCAAGGACTGGTGTCCCCACACCAGGAAGTGACTCCAGGCCCAGCCAGGATCGTGGCCCAGGAGCTGGTCCTGTGGGTCACTATCTTGCCTAAGTTTCCATCACTCAGGTTGAGGCAGCACAGGGTAGGATTGCCAGGGAGCAGCAGCACGAGCTTCCTTCCCCACCCTCGGCCCAGCTCAGGTGAGTCACTAACACCTGAGCATGAAGTCATCCTCTGGGCTTCCTCTCCCAGGAGGTGTGCAGTTTACAAGCAAAGCCACAGGAGAGGTGCTTTCACGAAGGCCTCCCTAATGGTGTGATTAATGCTCACGTGGTGACAGGGGCTCAAAGCACCCCTCCAGGTGACACTCTCCCCTAAGGCCTGGATATACACTTGGCTTCCCCTTGTACTTGCTCCTTCTAGTCTATTCTGACAGCAGCAGCAGAGGCGGGACTGGGAATTCAGCAGGCAGCACGTGGTATCTTGGGCCCCCCTGGAACCTGTGTTCCAGGCCTTTTCAGCTCCTTTCTCTTTGGTGCCTGGGGTCAGGCCCCTGAGAGCTGGTAGGATCACCTACCTGGGTTCCTGTGACTGTCCCCGTCCTCCTCCGTGGCGGGAGGTGAGGGAGTTCCCATCACCCTAGTAACGCACAGGAGGACTTGTGGCTCCCGGTGCTCTTACCTCCTCCACTGGCCTCAAGCCCTGAGCCTTCCAGATTGGACCCTGGGACAGGGTGTCTCCTTCCAGGCCCTTCCTGCTCCTGGAGACAAGAGGCACACACAAGATATACTCCTGTTTGTCCATCCGCACACCACTGGGGGCAGGTGCCCTGCTCAGCTCAGAGGCCACAGTGGGGAAGAAGTTGCCACCATCTGGATCCAGGAGAACCTCTCCTGCAAAGGTGCTGAAAGGGGCTGTGTGGTGCTTCCCAAGCCTCACAGACTGGGCAGTAGGGAGAGGAATCAGGCACCGGGCCTGTCCTGGCCCCAGCAGGCTCTCCTCACAGGCAGGAGGGGTGTGCCCTTGTATTTGATGTGTGTGGTGGATCTTCCCCAGGCCTCTGGGAAGCTTGCACAGGCACCTTCTGCCTCTCTCTCCATCTCTTCCCACCATCCTCACTCTCTTCCCCCTCATCCTGGGACACCCTGTCTTTCCCTGAAGCCGCAGTAAGACCCCCGCTTCTGGGTCCTCACACTGTCATCGAGTCCAGGTATCCTGTTTGGATTTGTTCTGGGGGTGGTGAGGGGAGGATGGAGAAGGTTTACTCCACCCCTCCATTCCCTGAGGACGTGCCCTTCTCACATTATCACCAATCCAGTGCATGCTGCAGGGCAAAGATGAATTCCCTCCATCCTGTCTGGATTTGTTCTGGGGGTGGTGAGGGGAGGATGGAGAAGGTTTACTCCACCCCTCCATTCCCTGAGCACGTGCCCTTCTCACATTATCACCAATCCAGTGCATGCTGCAGGGCAAAGATGAATTCCCTCCAAGGTGGTGGTTTGGTTGCCCACCGCTGTGTGATACCAGTTACCCTGGAGCAGCAGCTTCCAGCACTAACAACCACTGACTCTGCTCATGGATCTGAGGTCGACCTTGTTCAAGGTGTCATGTGGCCTCAGGCAAGATGGTGGCTGGGCTGGAGTTGCCTTGAAGGCTTCCTCCCCCACAGGTCTGGTACCCAGGCTGAAAAGACCCAGAGAGCTGGGACCGGAGCAGCCAGGGCTCCGAGGGCATCTCGCACTTTCTGTGTGGTCTCCCCATGTGGTTAGCAAGCTGGACTTCACACATGTGGCTGAAGGTGGACAGATCTATAAGAAACATTCGCATTTCTCTATTTCACGCAGACTTGACCTTCTCCTGACAGTAACCCTTACTTCTAGGGTTAGAGCACTCCCACTGCTCCCAGCTCTGAATTGCGTTGCAAAGCATCTCTTCCATTAACCCAGCAATGGTGATGAACGGCATCCTGCCCAGATCATGTCACTGTAATGCCTTGGTTTCTGCCCAGATGATAGAGCTGGTGGGGAGACATCTCAGTTTGAACACACACACACACACACACACACACACGCACACACACGCGCGCGCGCACACCCACGCACGCACACACGAACACACACACACACACACACACACACACGCACACACACGCGCGCGCGCACACCCACGCACGCACACACTCACGCTCATGTGCACACACACACACACACACACGACCTTTATCATGTCTGATCTTTCAGAATTCTCCTCCTTCCTAACAATAATCTGACTTCATTTGGAGGACATCTTTCTTCCTCTATGTCTTCTGGCTTCCTGGATCAATGTATCCAGCTGCCTGAGCCCTACTGTGTAAGCCAGGGGTCTGCAAACTTTTTCTGAAAGGACCAGATAGTTGTTTTGACCCCGGAGTCTACAAGTCCTCAGGTGGACCCCAGGCAACTTGCCCCTCTTTTGGGGTGGGACGGTATAGCTGGGACAAGGGATGGCTGGCAGTAGCCCTGCCCTGGTCCATATCTGTCTCCCAGCTCTTTCATGAATCTGTCCTGTGCCAGTCCATGTAGCAGCTGTACCTTAGGCTTAGACCAACCAAACAAGGGGATGCATTTGTCAGACTGTTTTGCAGTGGCTGAAGCAGTGCCTGGCAGAGACCCAGGTCAAATGATCTTAGAGAAAAGGGGACCCCCTGGCCCGTGTAACTGAGGAAGACACAAGTGTGCCTGGGAAGTGCTAGAGACAGGGTCTCTACGCTACCGGTTCTATCACTCTCCTCTCTGCTCTTTGTGTGGCAGCCCTGTGGCCTCCTGCTGCAGGCTTCCTTCTCCACATGACCTGAGACATGACAGCTGGCTGCCTCCAAGCTCACAGCCTCACAGCTTCATGGCCAGAGGAAAAAGTCTTCTTCATCCTCTCACCAGAATGGAAAATCCCAGGGGAGGATTCTGAATGGTCAGCTGGGTTCTGTGCCCGTCCCCTGGCCCAGTCATTGTGGACTGGAGGGTAGGGTTGTGCCGGCTGCCACGGGACTATGTGGCAGAAACTGGCTGCAGTAGGTTGCAGTTGTCTGCCCTGCAATTTTCCTCCCTCTGTTTATACCTCTTCACAGTGTAAGGTTGAAGCTCCCCCATCAAGAGGTGGAGTCTATCTCTCGATGCCTTGGATCTGGGCTGGGCTTGGGACTTGTTTCAGCCAATGCAATGAGGTAGAAGTGACACCGCAGCACCAGTTCTGAGCTTTAGGAAGCCTGGTGCACTTCATTTCTCAGAACCTGCCACCACCACTTGAATAAACCCAGGCTGGCCTGATGGATACCGAGAGACATATTGCTGGTTACCCCATCACTCCCGTTGACTACAAGCCAACTACCAAGCATGTCAGTGGGGAATACTAATGCACCCCACCTGCTGACTGCAGACGTGTGTGAGCCCAGCTGAGGTTGGCTGAGCCTGGCCTGGATCAGTAGGACTGCTCACTCGACCCACAGACTCAGAGGCAAATGTGAATGGATAAATGGTTGTTTTAGCCCATTAATAGTAACTAGTTGTTTGTTATGCAGCGAAACCTAACTGGCAGACTCGCTAAACGTTCATCAGTCCACAGGAGCTGGCGCAACTGTCCTCCACCCCACAATGACTGGTCCAGGGAGTGGGTACCCACTCGACCAGTCGGAATCCTTCCCTGGGATTCTCTCTTCTTTCTAGGCACAAAGCTAGACGACAGTGCCCTGGATCTTTGCCTTCTCTCTGAATTCCTTCTGTGGTACCTTTGCACTTAGGTGTAGCCGTGTGATTGAGCTCTAGCCAATAAAACGAGGCCTGGCCCATCAACTCACTCCCATTGGGATACTCCTTTGTCTTTCCACATCTGCCAGCTGAACGCACAGAATTTCAGGATATAGAGGAGGGCAGAGTTACAAGATGAGAAGAACCTGAGTCCATGAGCGACTGCGCAGATAGGACCCAGCCAGGGACACCCACATTGAGCAGTGACAGGAGCACTGTGCTGAGTCACAGATAGCTCAGTGTTAGCAGCACAGCACAGCTCACATAGCAGAGAGGGGCAGAGCGGGGCAGAGCGACTCCCAAAAGGAAGGCGGTCCTATTCTCAGAAGAAGGGAGGGGTGCTGGGCAGGCAGGACGTAAATGTCCACTCCAGAAGCCAGGAGCCACCTCGAGCGTCAGGCTGCAAAACCAACCCAAAGAGAGAGTCTGGGGACCGCCAAGGGCAGCGCCTGCAGTCTCCGCTGCCTCGCCAGCAGCACTCTGGATGGGGCAGGCTTTCCTGCTCATGGGAGGACACTAGGTCCTGGACGCTGAGCAGCAGTGACAGGAAGAGAGGGCTCTATCAGAAAATTCATAAAAAGGAAAAGGGAAATCGAGCAGTTTGGGGGGGAGGGAAGAAGTCAAGGACAAAGATGGAGCCTAGAAACAGACCATCAAGAGCAGGAAAAGAGTGCAGAGAGCAGACCAGGCTTCAAACCACTCCTGCCACTTAAGCCAGCATGTGGCCCTAGGTCAGAAGTCAGGGACTGGACGCCATTAAGGCAGATGCAGCCCACATCTGTGCTTTATTTGAGCCACACAGTGTCTGTGCATATTTTTTTTTTTGCTTGTTTGCAGCATTTTTTTTAAAAATGCGGATTTCTAGGTTCCCTTGGAAAATAGAAAATCTAGGATCAGCTGGGCCTGCATTCCTACCTAGCAATGAACTCCTAGAGAAGCAGCTGCCCCTTGGGCACAGCCCATGCTCTCTAGTTGTCCACAGGCTCCACCTCTCCCATCTGTCTACCCAACATTGATGCCCTTGTAGCTTTCGGTTCTGTTTCATTATAGCAGAGTGATAATTTTTTGTATCCGTGTGTGGTGGGCAGAATAATGGCCTCACAAAGATGTCCACACCCTAATCCCTGGAGCCTGGGAATATGTTATGGCACGTGGCAGAGGAGAATTAAGGTTGCAGATGGAATTGTTTGCTAATCAGCTGACTTTAAAATGAGGAGATTATCCTGGTCATGTGTAATCACAAGAGTCCTTAAATGTGGAAGAGGGAGGCAGAAGAGTCAGCATGAGAGTGACGAGGTGTGAGAGACTCCACCAGTCATTGCCGGCTTTGAAGAAGGAAGGGGCCGTGAGCCAAGGACTGCAGGCAGCCCTGAGAAGCTGGAAAAGGCGAGAAAGTGGATTATCTCCTGGAGCCTCCAGAAAGGGACACAGTGCTGCTGACACCTTGAGTTTTAGTCCAGTGAAACCCATTTTGGACTTCTGACCTTCGGACATATAAGATAATAAATTCATGTTGTTTTATGCCATTAAGTTTGTGTCTTATTTTATTTTATTATCATGTCACTTATCAAAATGAACAGTAAACCAAGAAGGTGATGTCTTTTGGGAAAAATGAGAGAAAGCATATGTCTTCATGAAAACGAGAATATTTCTGTTTCTGTGTACGTGCTTTGTCCACAGACTGTATGTGTCACACCTGGCTTCTTTCACTGACTACGTTTCTCTGTCTGGTGCTGTAGACATTTGGGTTTGGAACTTCCTCTTTCGGTGAATTGCTTAACCTCTCTATTCCTCATTTCTCTCTTCTG
>NW_007733940.1:70521-77218 GCF_000696425.1 Galeopterus variegatus
ATGCCCTTGCTGGTCTGCAGTGACGTTGTATGAGAGCCTACATCAGTGAATCAGACCCTCTGTGAACCCTCAGATCATAGGGAAGGCCTAAGGCTCCATCAGAGGGGGAGGCAAACCCATACTGGGAATATGTATCGACCCTGGCCAGACCACCCCGCTGCCCTTCCCATGATCGAAGGGGTCCTGCGTAGTAAACTTGCTACCAAGTGGCTGGTTGGTCTCCTTAGGGGATGTTGTATCGGGGGCTCAGCTTTGGTTTCTGTTGATGATGGGCTGGACATTCAGCTGTGGTTGTAGATCAGCCTGAGCGAGAGGGAGTCAAGGCTGTTGGGTTAGGCGTGACTTTGTCATTGTCACCATAATATTCTGCTCATGAGCCCCCATTATGCAAGAACTACTTGGAGGGTAGGGGCAAGGACAGAGACTGACTGACACCCACTGGCTGGGTCGTCTGGCTTACTTGGTTTAGTGGCTCTTCTTCAGTGGATGCTCGCTGGCTCGTGTGAAGTGTGCTACAAGGACAGAGACTGACTGACACCCACTGGCTGGGTCGTCCGGCTTACTTGGTTTAGTGGCTCTTCTTCAGTGGATGCTCGCTGGCTCGTGTGAAGTGTGCTACACGCTCTGCTCACTTCTTGTGCACTCCCATAGGCCCACATGCCTCTTTCCCAGTCTCCTTGTCTCTCTGATAGTCCAATCTTGCTCTTCCCAGGCCTCTGACCCATAGCTAAGCCATTCATCACTGTCCACAAGTACGTGTGTATCCTTATCTCAGTCACTTCTCTTGTGATGCAAATGGCCAGGTGCACTGTCCCAATCCCTGCCTAGTGGAGTGACTTCCTCTCACCACAGTCTTTGAGGGTCTCCCTTGAGTGGGCTGTAGTGCAGGCTCAGTCCAGCTTTGGCTTGCACCCACATACCAAGTTGACCCATCTGTGAACCAAGCTCAGGAATTTTTCTTCTCTGCAGCTGGTCCTACAAACCCTCTGTGTGGCAATATAAGTACGTGTGCCAAAGGAGAGGCATTGGTGCCACAGTCCCCATCCTCAGTCTTGGGGGTCTCACTCATTCCCTACTAAGGACCTGAGCTCTGAGTAAAGGAGACCTGCCTCAACTGAGAATACAGCCTCTTCTCAAGCTCTGCTGCTCTTGCAATGAAGTCCTCTGGCGGAAGGTCATTCCGTCTGTCCTCTGGCTGCAGTAAGTGTTTTTCGGTGCTTCCTGCCAAGAAGTTTCCTCTGACTCTCGCACTTTAAATCACTGATTAAGAGATCTGCGACTGTAGTTGCCTTTCCTCAGTGAATCAGTGACACTTAGCAATAGCCACGCAAATCCACAGTCTTAGTAGTTATTCTTTGCCCCTATCTCTCAGATGCCACAGACATTGCACCAGCTGGTGCCGCACCTATGTCACATCTCATTTCACCTCAGGTGACGCACTGCCACCCCATACCCGGGACATCAATCTCCACCTGCCACAAGTGAGGGGGTCCTCATTGCCATATGGTCAGTGGCTCCCGTTCAGCATCCTACCCTCAGAGCCTGCCTCCCAGGCACCTGCTATCTTAGGTCAGGCTCCCCAGGAGCAGAGCCTGAGACAGGCATGAAGATTCCTGTGATTTATTGAGGGAGGGGTCTCAGGAGAAACCTATAAAGGAGGGGTGAGGCAGAACAAGGGAGGGGAGACAGCTGAGTAAGCATATGGCATCAGGTAAAATCTAGCCCTGCCGGACCCACAGGGAGGACTTGGGAGCACTAACTACCCCTCAGCAAAGAGACTGTGCTTTTATTCCTTTTAGGTCATTTTTTGGCTCTGGCCTGCCTGGCAGGGATGCATGTGTGGGGTGAGGGGTCAGGTAAACTCCCAGGCAAGGAGGTCCCTGTCTGCTGAGGGTGATTCTCTGGTGAAGCGGGGATGCTGTGGGCTACTGGCAGCCAGCACCCATAGCAGGGGAGGAAGGTGGGCCAGTCGGTAATGGAGGTCTTTACGAAGCAGCCCAAGTACATAGTTACTGCAGGAGCCCATGACCAAGGCAAAGAAGGCATGGCCAGAGGGACTCGAGGAGAATGGAAGAACCAAAAGAGGGAATTGTCACAGAACCCAAGACGAGAGAGTTTCAAGGAAGCAAGGAAGAAACAGCAACTGTCAAGTGCAGCCGTGAGGTCCAGTCTCCAAAAGCAGCATGGATCTTAGCAACTGAGAGGCCACTGGTGAACTTGCAAGAGAAGAGGTGGGCACGAACCAGGTGTATGAAGGGTGACAGAGGAAAGAGAGTGAGCCAGGCTGAGAAGCCTGTGTGAGAAGGAGCAGAGAGTCTGGACGGCGAGGGGTGGAGGTGGGTGGCCCAGCCCCCCTCTTGACGCCAGGGCCCAAACCTGGGCTAGGGGAGAGGCGGGAGGTGCAGGAAAGGGGCTGGCTGTGGTGAAGTCCCTCACAGAAGAGAAGGGGGTGATGTCAAGGGTGGCGGGAGGATGGAGGTGGGCCTGTGGTCAGTGGTGGGTGGTTGGTAGGGACCTGCCTGAGGGTTGGGAGCCTGCTGAGGTGGGCATTGTTGAGTTAGAGGCTGGAGCAGAGGACAAAGGAGGGTGGGTGGGACCCATTAAAGGTAGGATGGATGCAATGAGGACTAAGTGAGGCTGGAGGTCCCCATGTGTCCTGGCATCAACCTGTGGGGTGGAATGACCTTCCCCAAGAGCAACCTATGGCCTTATGCGGTGGCACAGTCAGTGGTCAGAGTGGAGGCAGTTTTAATTTAGGATCTTTAAGACAGAGAGCACCCCTCCAAAGATTAGGAGAGACACAAAATGGAAATAAAGATTCTATTAATTCCAGGCCCTGGTGGTACATGGCATACCAGAGACCCCACACACATAGGTCAGGGAGTGCAGGCAAGGAGCCAGAGGGACCCATGGGCCAATGCCTCTATTGGGACCAGGGCGTTACCCAAACAGGAGTTTTAACTGGTGGGTTTAAAGCAAGCTGAGAGGTGACTGAGAGGTGATCACTGTGGCCTTAACTGCACAGCCCATGTGCGGTGTGGGGGTCAGCGGGGTGAGTCGAGCAGGCCGTGTGCAGCTGCCCATAGGGAAGTGGTCTAAGGCAGATGTCTGGATTGGCCTCGCTGAGGACATGGGGTGGGGGTTGGGGGAGAAATGAAAACTGAGTCAAGGGTGCCAGCCTGCTTCTGGTATGAGAAAGTCAACCCACATTTGGAATGGACGCCGAAGCAATGTAACATAAGCGGTCACTGCACTGGCCTCGCAGGGTGGGCTGGAGAAGAACAGAGACCAAGATGACCCCCGAGGTGTGGCCCAGGTATAGGAAGGCAGCCATCAGGGAAGGCTGAGCTCCGAGCTGCCCTGCACCAGGCCCTCCACTGGACCTTTCTGGTGGCCTTTTCTCATCCCAGGGTTAGGCCCACTGAAGGAAGTGGCCCTTTTCTGGAGGAGCTGGCTGGGGCGTGGCCGGCAGTTCTCCCTTCTGCGCTGTGCGGTAGCCACAGGCCTGCGTACGGCTGTGTTCCTGGTGTCAGGGTCTTGAGCTAAGATGTCAGGAAAGTCTGCTTTTCATAGTGAAGTTAGGGGAGCTCGCTGCCCTCCCTCCCCCTGCCCACTTCCTGCCTTTAAGGCAATGACATTCAAACTTTTTGTTTTTAACCACAACCCACAAGTAAAAATTGACCTCATGACTCAGCTTGCAAATGTGTGTACAAATGCACACATACCCCCTGCAACAAAAGTTTCTTGATGCAAACCTTCCCCTTGCTTTGTTGGGTATACTTCTGGTGTTTTCTACTTTATTCTCATCTATTTCATTAAGGAGTGCGGGTCACACCCCCACGCTGTCGCTCGAGGGGTCAGGATATGGGACAGGGAGCTGGTGCACCCTGCGGGAGGCTCTCCCAAGACTGCCTGACCACCGCCCTCGGGAAGGAGTGTCTGTTCTCAGATAAAAACACAGCCTGGCCTGGCAGTGCTGGCAGAAGGCAGCACCCCAGCTTAGCCGTGATCAGGATTCCAATTTTACTGTAGATTCCTCTCCCTGTCACCTTCCACCTCCCACCAGAAAGGGAGACTCAAGGTGGCTCCAGGGTGGCCTCCCCTGCTTGCTCGTGCACAGACACGCCCCTCACATTCTCCTGACACACGTCCCACAGCCACTCTGGATATACCAGGGTGGATGTACTGGGGGTGCCTGCCCAGCCCCCAGCCCTGTCTGTGGACAGTACCTGCCCAGGGAGGCTCTGGTGGCCAAACTTGCCACATTTGTTCTCTTCCTCCGGCCCAGTCAGGCCAGGGGGGGAAGAGTGGCGACTGGCCACTGGGCTCTGCAATCAGATTTGCTTCCCCAAAACTTAAACCTGGTGGCCAAACTTGCCACATTTGTTCTCTTCCTCTGGCCCAGTGGTCAGGCCAGCGGGGGAAGAGTGGCGACTGGCCACTGGGCTCTGCAATCAGATTTGCTTCCCCAAAACTTAAACCGAAGACGCAGGAGGTGCAGGCAGTGTGTGCGGGGGCTGAGGCTGTAAGGATGGTTAGAGCTGCGGGCTGCATGGGGCCGCAGCGAGAACGCCCCGGGTGGAAGTGCAGTCACAGAAGCTCCCCTCGAGGGCAGCAGGGCAGTGTGCTGAGACGCAGACGTGTGCGATGGCCCACAGGGACAGTGGCTGCTGCTGACATCCTGCTCTAAGAAGCCTGGCTGTGCTCACACGTCTTCATTCCTGAATGCTTCAAACAGTGCCCGCTGTGGCTTAACATGAACCCAGAACAGTTCACAAGGAACTACCAGAGACTGGACACTATGGGTCACCTGGAGTCACATCCCAACTGAGACTCCAGCACCTGGTAAAGACCCAGTCCCCCACCCACCCCCATCCAGCCCCTGGCTGCTGTGCAGTCTACTTGCCCCACCTGCAGGTGCCACTGCTGGGAGCAGAGCCTGCTGGAGACAGGGGTCCCGCCGGAAGCAGGTGAAGGCACAGGGCTCTGAACACTCTCACCTACCCCCAGGTTCCAGGGCCTCCTGCAGGGATGCCAGGGCCAGAGGCTCTTCCAGCCCAACACCCACACCACACGACTGTTTGTGTGTGTGCAGGGTGACAGGGCAGGGGAGGTGGTTTAAAAACAAAAGCAAAAACACCCAAACCACTCCTTAACATCCACAAAATAGCTAATTCGCCAAACCTTCGTTTTTGTCAATTTATTTAGAAAAAAATTAACATGGGCAAATGAGATACCTCAGTGTTACAACAGAGTATAGAAATGTCTAGCAATAGTCAAATAATTTGATCTTTAAATACAAAATAACCACATGAACACCTAATATACAGGTTTCATCTGAATACATATTTATTAGATAAATATTAGAGGTTGTCACATCATCTAACTACATACAGCTTTGCAAGACTAGAAATCACAATGAGTTTTCTGACCAGTTGAAAGTATGAAATGATTGCATTGTACGTACGATGTACAAAGACGATGACGGTTTCCGTGGGTTACTCAGGCTGCACGTGGGTGTGTGTACGTGTGTACGTGTGGATCACCTGCGATCATGATATCAAAAATTATACAAAGTATGAATTTGGTTACAATTTTCTTCTGAAATCCCCATTTCTTTTCATTATTTCCATAGCACCCTAAAAATACACAGGTGGCAGGACTAGTACACTGAAGCTAAATAGTACATGTAGGTAAAATAAAAACAAAACAGAACAAAAATTCCTTTCCACACAGGGTCAGAGTATATTACATGAGAGAGACAAACGTGGGGAACTCACAAACGCTAACAAACAGAATCTAGTTTTTCCACGTAAGATGGAGTTCCAAGCCTTTTTTTTTTGTCTTGTTTCATAAAATAAAAACAATACACATTCCGAGAGAAATGAATGCATCTGTTGACATGTCTCTATTCCTCATTTACATATGTACACACGTCACGGCGTGGTGAAAGCCTGGGTTGCAGCCAGTCAGCACAGCCTTGAGCACAAGGACAGACAGAGGCTGGACACATGGCTGCCCTAGCTCCTGCTGCTGAGCACCCCACCCCCTTCCACATGCCCCTGGCCTGTCTGGCTGGACACACAAGAACCAGGACACAGAGGGAAGCGGGTGTCCCATGGAACAGTCTTGGAGAGGCAGAAGGGAGCCCGAGGAAGGAACAGACACATGGAGAGAAATGGTTTCCTTGCTGTCCGAGTGCAACGTTCCTTTTCTCCACGTGACTTCATAGCTTTAAATTGTTGCTGTTTAAAAACAGGGAGTGGCTTGGAGCAGCTGTTTAAGTTGCTGCTCCTGTTCGACACGGCCGCGGCATCCCCCCGCCCCTACTGAGGGCGCGATCATTTTGGCTGGGCGCACGCTCCTGCTCTTCTCTTTCTGCCGTCAAGGCTGGGCCCTGCTCTGAGCCTGAAGGTTGCGGAGCCATCCGAGGTGTCGTCCTGGCTCTGGGAGGCCCTGACCCCCTCTTTCCACCAGTCTCCCGGAGGGAATGGCACACCCTCTCTCAAACACAGAATCTTGTCCTTTTCCTCTGCTTTCCGAGAGAGAGCATTAACGGGGTGTCTTGGTTTAGAGGTCAAGGGTCAGAATGACGACCCTTGGACCGAGAGATGTTCTCTTTCCCAGAGGTTTGTGCTTTTCTGTGGTGGGTGGTGGGTGGTGGGCAGGCGGGCTTTACCACCACCCACTGCCACCA
>NW_007733940.1:77228-100476 GCF_000696425.1 Galeopterus variegatus
TTCCAGCATAGGTCAGTGGGAGGCTCAGCTCCACAAATCACGCAGGGACCCAGGCTGACAGCCTCCTTGTCACAATGGCAGGGGAAGGGCATACGGGAGGGCCTTATGATGGCTGTTGAATGCTTTGGCCCAGAAGGGACACACATTATTTATCTCACAGCTGATTTTCTAGAACTATTCACAGGGGCCCACCTGCAAGGAGATGGAGAGGTATAATACTGCCAAGTGCCGGAAGATTTGGAAAACCAAATATGAGTGAGCGACAGAAATCCCTGCCCCAGTGGATCTGGGGAGAAGGATGGGGCTGAGAGACGAGCCGGGAAGCTGAGAAGTCATGCAGATGAGAACTGACGGTGGCCTTGAATTCTGGCAACAGCGTCGGGCATGGAGAGAAGATGGCAGATGGAAGAGGCATGTAGGGAGTCATCAGAACTTCATGGTTAAGGTCATAGGACGGTCGAGATGCATAGGGAGAGACTGTGAACTGAGAAAAGGGTCCAAGACGGTCACTGAGAGACTGCAAGAAAGAAGAGCTGCCTTTCTAGAAGTGGAGCCTGAGATGGCGGTTCTTGGGGAGATGGCTTTTGAGGCACAGCTGTTCAGAAACTACCTATAAGAGTGAGAGAAGCTTGGAAGAGAGGAGCTGTGACAGGGCTCAGGCAGAGGCAGCCTTTGGCAGGATTGCAGAGCAAGGGCATTGGAGCATAAATCCGACCACAGCATAGACTCTCTTTAAGGCAGGAGGCCGGCATGTCACACTCTGGATTAGTAGTTGTTGTTTGTCATTATTTGTGGGTGTCCCCAGAGAGTGCAATTTCCCAGGCAGGCAGCTCTTGTCACCTCAGAATGGGGACTGTGAGCTGTGAAGAGCCAGCACTTATAGCAGCTGGGGGTGCGTGCATCAGGCAGTGGCGCTGGGGGTGGGGCAGGTTGGCAGAGACCCAGGGTCTCCTACAGTTTACCCCTTGCATGGCTCAGATCCACTTGCTTCTCGTATTAAGTGTATCCCATCTGCCTGTTGATAGACATATAACGGCCATTGAGTTAGGGTGTATACTGTGGATAACAGCCCATATCCTGCACCCTTGCAAGGTGTCATCTCCAAGGTGCTACCTCAGCTGCATCTTTCAGAGGCCCTTCTACCCTCAGTGGGCTGGCGGCTTCTGGATGGTGTGACATGTGGTAGGACCACTGGATCCTGTGGTCATGTGCCCTCTGCCACACTGCCCTTGCTGGTCTGCAGTGACGTTGTATGAGAGCCTACATCAGTGAATCAGACCCTCTGTGAACCCTCAGATCATGGGGAAGGCCTAAGGCTCCATCAGAGGGGGAGGCAAACCCATACTGGGAATATGTATCGACCCTGGCCAGACCACCCCGCTGCCCTTCCCATGATCGAAGGGGTCCTGCGTAGTAAACTTGCTACCAAGTGGCTGGTTGGTCTCCTTAGGGGATGTTGTATCGGGGGCTCAGCTTTGGTTTCTGTTGATGATGGGCTGGACATTCAGCTGTGGTTGTAGATCAGCCTGAGCGAGAGGGAGTCAAGGCTGTTGGGTTAGGCGTGACTTTGTCATTGTCACCATAATATTCTGCTCATGAGCCCCCATTATGCAAGAACTACTTGGAGGGTAGGGGCAAGGACAGAGACTGACTGACACCCACTGGCTGGGTCGTCCGGCTTACTTGGTTTAGTGGCTCTTCTTCAGTGGATGCTCGCTGGCTCGTGTGAAGTGTGCTACACGCTCTGCTCACTTCTTGTGCACTCCCATAGGCCCACATGCCTCTTTCCCAGTCTCCTTGTCTCTCTGATAGTCCAATCTTGCTCTTCCCAGGCCTCTGACCCATAGCTAAGCCATTCATCACTGTCCACAAGTACGTGTGTATCCTTATCTCAGTCACTTCTCTTGTGATGCAAATGGCCAGGTGCACTGTCCCAATCCCTGCCTAGTGGAGTGACTTCCTCTCACCACAGTCTTTGAGGGTCTCCCTTGAGTGGGCTGTAGTGCAGGCTCAGTCCAGCTTTGGCTTGCACCCACATACCAAGTTGACCCATCTGTGAACCAAGCTCAGGAATTTTTCTTCTCTGCAGCTGGTCCTACAAACCCTCTGTGTGGCAATATAAGTACGTGTGCCAAAGGAGAGGCATTGGTGCCACAGTCCCCATCCTCAGTCTTGGGGGTCTCACTCATTCCCTACTAAGGACCTGAGCTCTGAGTAAAGGAGACCTGCCTCAACTGAGAATACAGCCTCTTCTCAAGCTCTGCTGCTCTTGCAATGAAGTCCTCTGGCGGAAGGTCATTCCGTCTGTCCTCTGGCTGCAGTAAGTGTTTTTCGGTGCTTCCTGCCAAGAAGTTTCCTCTGACTCTCGCACTTTAAATCACTGATTAAGAGATCTGCGACTGTAGTTGCCTTTCCTCAGTGAATCAGTGACACTTAGCAATAGCCACGCAAATCCACAGTCTTAGTAGTTATTCTTTGCCCCTATCTCTCAGATGCCACAGACATTGCACCAGCTGGTGCCGCACCTATGTCACATCTCATTTCACCTCAGGTGACGCACTGCCACCCCATACCCGGGACATCAATCTCCACCTGCCACAAGTGAGGGGGTCCTCATTGCCATATGGTCAGTGGCTCCCGTTCAGCATCCTACCCTCAGAGCCTGCCTCCCAGGCACCTGCTATCTTAGGTCAGGCTCCCCAGGAGCAGAGCCTGAGACAGGCATGAAGATTCCTGTGATTTATTGAGGGAGGGGTCTCAGGAGAAACCTATAAAGGAGGGGTGAGGCAGAACAAGGGAGGGGAGACAGCTGAGTAAGCATATTGCATCAGGTAAAATCTAGCCCTGCCGGACCCACAGGGAGGACTTGGGAGCACTAACTACCCCTCAGCAAAGAGACTGTGCTTTTATTCCTTTTAGGTCATTTTTTGGCTCTGGCCTGCCTGGCAGGGATGCATGTGTGGGGTGAGGGGTCAGGTAAACTCCCAGGCAAGGAGGTCCCTGTCTGCTGAGGGTGATTCTCTGGTGAAGCGGGGATGCTGTGGGCTACTGGCAGCCAGCACCCATAGCAGGGGAGGAAGGTGGGCCAGTCGGTAATGGAGGTCTTTACGAAGCAGCCCAAGTACATAGTTACTGCAGGAGCCCATGACCAAGGCAAAGAAGGCATGGCCAGAGGGACTCGAGGAGAATGGAAGAACCAAAAGAGGGAATTGTCACAGAACCCAAGACGAGAGAGTTTCAAGGAAGCAAGGAAGAAACAGCAACTGTCAAGTGCAGCCGTGAGGTCCAGTCTCCAAAAGCAGCATGGATCTTAGCAACTGAGAGGCCACTGGTGAACTTGCAAGAGAAGAGGTGGGCACGAACCAGGTGTATGAAGGGTGACAGAGGAAAGAGAGTGAGCCAGGCTGAGAAGCCTGTGTGAGAAGGAGCAGAGAGTCTGGACGGCGAGGGGTGGAGGTGGGTGGCCCAGCCCCCCTCTTGACGCCAGGGCCCAAACCTGGGCTAGGGGAGAGGCGGGAGGTGCAGGAAAGGGGCTGGCTGTGGTGAAGTCCCTCACAGAAGAGAAGGGGGTGATGTCAAGGGTGGCGGGAGGATGGAGGTGGGCCTGTGGTCAGTGGTGGGTGGTTGGTAGGGACCTGCCTGAGGGTTGGGAGCCTGCTGAGGTGGGCATTGTTGAGTTAGAGGCTGGAGCAGAGGACAAAGGAGGGTGGGTGGGACCCATTAAAGGTAGGATGGATGCAATGAGGACTAAGTGAGGCTGGAGGTCCCCATGTGTCCTGGCATCAACCTGTGGGGTGGAATGACCTTCCCCAAGAGCAACCTATGGCCTTATGCGGTGGCACAGTCAGTGGTCAGAGTGGAGGCAGTTTTAATTTAGGATCTTTAAGACAGAGAGCACCCCTCCAAAGATTAGGAGAGACACAAAATGGAAATAAAGATTCTATTAATTCCAGGCCCTGGTGGTACATGGCATACCAGAGACCCCACACACATAGGTCAGGGAGTGCAGGCAAGGAGCCAGAGGGACCCATGGGCCAATGCCTCTATTGGGACCAGGGCGTTACCCAAACAGGAGTTTTAACTGGTGGGTTTAAAGCAAGCTGAGAGGTGACTGAGAGGTGATCACTGTGGCCTTAACTGCACAGCCCATGTGCGGTGTGGGGGTCAGCGGGGTGAGTCGAGCAGGCCGTGTGCAGCTGCCCATAGGGAAGTGGTCTAAGGCAGATGTCTGGATTGGCCTCGCTGAGGACATGGGGTGGGGGTTGGGGGAGAAATGAAAACTGAGTCAAGGGTGCCAGCCTGCTTCTGGTATGAGAAAGTCAACCCACATTTGGAATGGACGCCGAAGCAATGTAACATAAGCGGTCACTGCACTGGCCTCGCAGGGTGGGCTGGAGAAGAACAGAGACCAAGATGACCCCCGAGGTGTGGCCCAGGTATAGGAAGGCAGCCATCAGGGAAGGCTGAGCTCCGAGCTGCCCTGCACCAGGCCCTCCACTGGACCTTTCTGGTGGCCTTTTCTCATCCCAGGGTTAGGCCCACTGAAGGAAGTGGCCCTTTTCTGGAGGAGCTGGCTGGGGCGTGGCCGGCAGTTCTCCCTTCTGCGCTGTGCGGTAGCCACAGGCCTGCGTACGGCTGTGTTCCTGGTGTCAGGGTCTTGAGCTAAGATGTCAGGAAAGTCTGCTTTTCATAGTGAAGTTAGGGGAGCTCGCTGCCCTCCCTCCCCCTGCCCACTTCCTGCCTTTAAGGCAATGACATTCAAACTTTTTGTTTTTAACCACAACCCACAAGTAAAAATTGACCTCATGACTCAGCTTGCAAATGTGTGTACAAATGCACACATACCCCCTGCAACAAAAGTTTCTTGATGCAAACCTTCCCCTTGCTTTGTTGGGTATACTTCTGGTGTTTTCTACTTTATTCTCATCTATTTCATTAAGGAGTGCGGGTCACACCCCCACGCTGTCGCTCGAGGGGTCAGGATATGGGACAGGGAGCTGGTGCACCCTGCGGGAGGCTCTCCCAAGACTGCCTGACCACCGCCCTCGGGAAGGAGTGTCTGTTCTCAGATAAAAACACAGCCTGGCCTGGCAGTGCTGGCAGAAGGCAGCACCCCAGCTTAGCCGTGATCAGGATTCCAATTTTACTGTAGATTCCTCTCCCTGTCACCTTCCACCTCCCACCAGAAAGGGAGACTCAAGGTGGCTCCAGGGTGGCCTCCCCTGCTTGCTCGTGCACAGACACGCCCCTCACATTCTCCTGACACACGTCCCACAGCCACTCTGGATATACCAGGGTGGATGTACTGGGGGTGCCTGCCCAGCCCCCAGCCCTGTCTGTGGACAGTACCTGCCCAGGGAGGCCCTGGTGGCCAAACTTGCCACATTTGTTCTCTTCCTCTGGCCCAGTGGTCAGGCCAGGGGGGGAAGAGTGGCGACTGGCCACTGGGCTCTGCAATCAGATTTGCTTCCCCAAAACTTAAACCGAAGACGCAGGAGGTGCAGGCAGTGTGTGCGGGGGCTGAGGCTGTAAGGATGGTTAGAGCTGCGGGCTGCATGGGGCCGCAGCGAGAACGCCCCGGGTGGAAGTGCAGTCACAGAAGCTCCCCTCGAGGGCAGCAGGGCAGTGTGCTGAGACGCAGACGTGTGCGATGGCCCACAGGGACAGTGGCTGCTGCTGACATCCTGCTCTAAGAAGCCTGGCTGTGCTCACACGTCTTCATTCCTGAATGCTTCAAACAGTGCCCGCTGTGGCTTAACATGAACCCAGAACAGTTCACAAGGAACTACCAGAGACTGGACACTATGGGTCACCTGGAGTCACATCCCAACTGAGACTCCAGCACCTGGTAAAGACCCAGTCCCCCACCCACCCCCATCCAGCCCCTGGCTGCTGTGCAGTCTACTTGCCCCACCTGCAGGTGCCACTGCTGGGAGCAGAGCCTGCTGGAGACAGGGGTCCCACCGGAAGCAGGTGAAGGCACAGGGCTCTGAACACTCTCACCTACCCCCAGGTTCCAGGGCCTCCTGCAGGGATGCCAGGGCCAGAGGCTCTTCCAGCCCAACACCCACACCACACGACTGTTTGTGTGTGTGCAGGGTGACAGGGCAGGGGAGGTGGTTTAAAAACAAAAGCAAAAACACCCAAACCACTCCTTAACATCCACAAAATAGCTAATTCGCCAAACCTTCGTTTTTGTCAATTTATTTAGAAAAAAATTAACATGGGCAAATGAGATACCTCAGTGTTACAACAGAGTATAGAAATGTCTAGCAATAGTCAAATAATTTGATCTTTAAATACAAAATAACCACATGAACACCTAATATACAGGTTTCATCTGAATACATATTTATTAGATAAATATTAGAGGTTGTCACATCATCTAACTACATACAGCTTTGCAAGACTAGAAATCACAATGAGTTTTCTGACCAGTTGAAAGTATGAAATGATTGCATTGTACGTACGATGTACAAAGACGATGACGGTTTCCGTGGGTTACTCAGGCTGCACGTGGGTGTGTGTACGTGTGTACGTGTGGATCACCTGCGATCATGATATCAAAAATTATACAAAGTATGAATTTGGTTACAATTTTCTTCTGAAATCCCCATTTCTTTTCATTATTTCCATAGCACCCTAAAAATACACAGGTGGCAGGACTAGTACACTGAAGCTAAATAGTACATGTAGGTAAAATAAAAACAAAACAGAACAAAAATTCCTTTCCACACAGGGTCAGAGTATATTACATGAGAGAGACAAACGTGGGGAACTCACAAACGCTAACAAACAGAATCTAGTTTTTCCACGTAAGATGGAGTTCCAAGCCTTTTTTTTTTGTCTTGTTTCATAAAATAAAAACAATACACATTCCGAGAGAAATGAATGCATCTGTTGACATGTCTCTATTCCTCATTTACATATGTACACACGTCCCTTGAGTTGCTGCTGCTGGCACTACCCTGTCTGGACGGGTCGGGCCCGAGGCCCGTCGGGGGCAGACCTGTAGCTCTCTGTGGGAGGGTTAGGGCTTCCATCAGGGAGAAAGTATTAGAAGTTTCTTAAAGAATAAAATGGCTACAGGGAACATGATACATGGATAAAGCTTCAAACCAAGAAGATGGGGGTGATTGCCTGTACCTGCCCTTCCCACCTGCCCGGTGGCTCCCTGTCCGTCTTGTGGAGTGGCAGCAGAGACATGCCTATGGGCTGGGTGGATGCTTGTCATGGAAAAGTGGCTTGGAGGCCTTGTTTTTGCTGAGGTTACTTATGGCTCCAAATACTCATCTAAAAGGATCAGGGAAGTTATCTTTCCAGAGCTCAGGACTGTCCCTGCTTAAGGATATTGCCTTTACGTGCATCTGTCACTATGTGGGGCTTGCTCCTGCCCTGGATGCCTTTGTACCACCCTCACACCCTGGCCTGGCTCCAAAATCACTCTAGAAGGACGTCCCCAGAGTGTGGGCTGCAGGCACCACGGTTCAGGGCCAGCTGGAAAGAAAGCTCTTTGCTGAACTTGCTGGTGGAGGCTTGCTTGGGAGGGAACCCAGGAAACCAGCCTCAGGTACTGAGCCCAGAGATGGCTGGGGAGGATCCTGGGCCGCAGGGAGCATCGACACCCCATGCATTAGAAAGCTGTGGGTAGCCTGTGAGCAGAGTCTGGGCACTCCCTGATAAGAACCACAGTAGATCCCAGGCCTTTCTGGGAAAAATATCACGGCAGGAAGCAGGAACTCCTAAGGAAGGCATCGTAAGTCTGTCTGGAGCTAAACGTTCCCAGATGGTCCGACACAGAGCGTGGCCGCCTGCGAGGCAACAGGCACTGTGTGAGGACAGCTCACATGCTACCTGGCATTGTCTTGTCCCCCCCAGCCGACTGGGGGACGGCTCTACACAGTGAGATGCCTGGTCTTCCAACTTCCAGTACAGCCACCCATAGTTTGTCCCTTCATCTGTACAAATAGCCCTGGTTGCTTTTTTTTGTTTTTGTTTTTTAAAAAAAAGGACTCGGTCTTTGTTGTTGAGTCAAGGTATTTTAAAAACACCAGCAAAGGCTATAACCAGGTCATGAAAATGTTGAATATTATCAAAGACGATACTAAAATATTCACAAAGATATTTACAAAAGCGATTCATTAAAATAATTGATTTGCATACTGAACAACACGCTGTTCGCAAAAAACTTGACAGCAGGACAAAGGAAAAAAAAGGGTGGGGAGGAATGGCAGCTTTCCTACAGAAAACCTTGTGCCGTCTGGTACAATGGCTGGAAGTCAACAGCAGGGACCACCTTTCTGGTAAAATCCACAGAGGAGTGCTGGGGACCACCCAAGGGGAGACGGGGAGAGAGACTGCCATAGAGATCACCGATGTGGACGGGAGAGCAGGCCAGGGTGCCGGGCAGCAGCAGGGAAGGGCGCAAAGGACTTAGACGGGACCCAAGTGAGCAGACAACCCAGCATCACCCCAGGCCACGTGGTTTAGGGGGGCAGAGATGGGCCTCAAACAAAACAGACGCACAAGCTCCCAGGAAGACCCTGGGGAGCACTGAGCCAGATGGAGTGAAGCAGTGGAGCGGGGCCAGAGGCTGCTGTTGCTTGGGTGAGGCAGGAGTGTGGGAGGAGCTTTTGCTGGTGGGGACCCAGAGGGTAGGGGAGGCAGCCAAAGAAACCACGTGGTGCCTGCAGGCACGTCCTGGCACGGCGTGGTGAAAGCCTGGGTTGCAGCCAGTCAGCACAGCCTTGAGCACAAGGACAGACAGAGGCTGGACACATGGCTGCCCTAGCTCCTGCTGCTGAGCACCCCACCCCCTTCCACATGCCCCTGGCCTGTCTGGCTGGACACACAAGAACCAGGACACAGAGGGAAGCGGGTGTCCCATGGAACAGTCTTGGAGAGGCAGAAGGGAGCCCGAGGAAGGAACAGACACATGGAGAGAAATGGTTTCCTTGCTGTCCGAGTGCAACGTTCCTTTTCTCCACGTGACTTCATAGCTTTAAATTGTTGCTGTTTAAAAACAGGGAGTGGCTTGGAGCAGCTGTTTAAGTTGCTGCTCCTGTTCGACACGGCCGCGGCATCCCCCCGCCCCTACTGAGGGCGCGATCATTTTGGCTGGGCGCACGCTCCTGCTCTTCTCTTTCTGCCGTCAAGGCTGGGCCCTGCTCTGAGCCTGAAGGTTGCGGAGCCATCCGAGGTGTCGTCCTGGCTCTGGGAGGCCCTGACCCCCTCTTTCCACCAGTCTCCCGGAGGGAATGGCACACCCTCTCTCAAACACAGAATCTTGTCCTTTTCCTCTGCTTTCCGAGAGAGAGCATTAATGGGGTGTCTTGGTTTAGAGGTCAAGGGTCAGAATGACGACCCTTGGACCGAGAGATGTTCTCTTTCCCAGAGGTTTGTGCTTTTCTGTGGTGGGTGGTGGGTGGTGGGCAGGCGGGCTTCACCACCACCCACTGCCACTGCTCCTCCAAGGTTTGGGGCCCACCTGGGTTTGAGGGGACCCTCTCTCAGGCTCCACAGTCACTTGAAGGAGGCTCTCGGCAGGAGGCAGGGCTACAGTTTAGAAAATGGAAGAACCTCGGGGCACTGGAAGGCTGTCTGGAATCAACATACGCGGAGGGACCGGGAGCCACCAACAGTGTGTGCCCTCGCACTGGGCCATTCCCCTCAGGAGGGTCGTCTTCAGGGCCTGTCCTGAGCCTGGGCCCAAGCCCAGAGCGCACGAGCGGGACACAGGCCCCCTCCCTGCCCCCTCTGCTCTGAGAAGGCTGCAGCAGGGGAGGCTTCCTACCCCGAGCCTGGGGTTCCAGGTGAGGGGTGGTCTGAGGGCACAGGCTCCCTGGTGGAAAAGTGTGTGGGGCAGTAGGGCAGGAGGCAGAGTGGGAGGGATGGCCCCGACGGAGGGTGGCGTTCAGTTGTTCTCAAATAGAGACAGGAGGTCATCATTACTATTGCTCGGCAGGTCAGGGGGGTCCAGGTACGAGAGGAGCTCGTCAGGATTGGTGAGTTCCGGGAGGAGCTGGAAAAGAAGCATGGGAGTCCAGATGAGGTGTCAGCCAAGAGGCCAGCGCAGGTGACAGATGCATGAGCACACCCCCCACCCTCCCCCTTCCGCTCCACCTGCCACCTGGGGTCCTCACGAGAAGAGGGGAACTAACAGTGTTGAGCGTGGGGCTGCTGGCTGTCCCCAAACACACCCAGGCCACACGCCTAGTCTGCAGCCAGCCATGTGCGCTTCAAGCCTGGGGGAGTGGCTGAGACTTGAGCTGGACTAACCCTTCTCAGGAAGGGACTTCAGCCCTGCACACAACCAGGGAGGCCTCTTGGTGGGTCAAGGAGCTTCCTCTTGACCAGAGTGTTCCTTTGTCCCCTCAGACACTGCCCGAAGGCTCTGGGCACACCGGCCTCCCAGCAGTGATCACATGGTTTCCCATGAAAGCACAAGGAGGTGGGCTGGTGGAGAGACCAGGTGGTCCTTGGACCTCTCCCAAGAGCTCGCTGCTTCTTGGTGAGCCTGTAGCATCTGGCAGAGGCTACCAAGTGTCCCTTCTCTCTACTGTGACAGACTTGGGAGTCTTCCTATCGCTTGGGGCAGCCTCATGAGTCTAAAAGTGTCTCTACTAGCCTGGTCTGGGGAGGAGAGCTGGGTGAGATCCCATCTGCCACGAAGCCTCTGACGCTGCCAGGACAGTGGTGACAGAGTGGGGCTTGGGGTAAGGGACGAGAGCGGCTGGGCAGTGGGCAGGCCTCCTCTGGGGAGTCCAGCGCCGAGGGGTGTGGGCCGAGCATAGTCCTTGGCTCCCACAGGCGGGGATGGGCAGGCCACATGTTCTGTGCCATCCAGGCCAGCCCTGTTCATCTGTGCAGTCACTCAGTGTCCTGCTCCGCCATCCAGACCAGTCAGGCCTCGAGGTGGGAGACCCCTACCCCTGAACCTCAGCCCCACTCTGACCTGCTGCCCTCCAGCTGTGACCCGAGGCTGATCCTGCTGTCCCCCCACCTTCTGTGTCACCCCAGACAGGGGCCTCTCGGAGTAAGCGATGGAGCAAGCAGAAGCAGGGCATGGACAACACATGACAGGAAGACTGGAGACGGACAGACACCCGACAGACAGACAGAGGGGCCCTGGCACTCCAGGCCCCCCGCCCCCACACCCCACCTCGGGCCAGAGAGTGTGGCAGACACTTAAACAGCAAGCTCGACATGGGGAAGGGTGGAAGGGCAGGGACTCTCCTGTGCTGCCTCCAAACCCCTGGCCCCAGGGATCCTACGAGGGCCTGGGTGGAGGGTGGGAAAGGACTTGGGTACAGGGCTATGGCTAAGGGTGCTGAGGGCAGGGGCTGGCAGGGTCGGGGAGGGGACCCTCAGTGACAATTCCCCATCGTGGGGCTTCCTGGTTCTGGAGCCAGGAGAAACTGGCTGGGGCCCACCCCCCGCCTCCCCCAGGGCCTGAGCCCTCAACAACCACCCCTTCTCTGTGGCAAGTCCTGGTGCCAGGCCCAGCCCCAGGCCAAGGCGAGTGGTCACCCCAACTTACATCCAGCGAAGGCTCCGGCATGTCGGATGCTCCCTGCGCTCCGGCCTGACCCTCTAAGGCTGAGGAGGGGTTAAAGGTCAGGTCGCTGTGTGGATGGCTGCTGGGAGCGGCCTGTGGCGGCGGCCGGGGAGGCTGGGAAGGAGGAGGAGGAGGAGCCCCACTGTGATGTAATGGAGGCCCTGACTGGCTGCTGGGGTGTGGTACGTGCAAACCTTGTTGTATGGAGGGATGGGGCTGGTCAGAGCTGCCAGCGTGTGGCATCTGTGGAGGAGGAGAGAGTGGGAGAAAAGAAAGGTGAGGTGACGAGGCACAGCGACGAGATGCCTGGAGAAAATGAAAACCAAACAAAACCAGGGAAATAAACCCCAAAACAAAGCCGCCCTCTGCAAAGCTGAATGGTGGTTTGTGCTGGGCAGGAAAGAGAATGTCCTCTCATGAGATTGCCAATCAAGGAGGCCATGGAGAGGAAGGCGGGGCAGGGGCCTCGGTCCCCACCCCAACAGTGTCACCACGCAGACAACAGCGAGGGCGGCATGGAGAAGCAATGGGCATGTGTCCGGGAGCAGGAGGCGAGGGTGCTGCCGGCAGCGCGGTGCAGGCCCCCGAGGGCCGGCGGCGAGAGCAGACACGGACAGACAGCGGCGGCAGGCGTGCGGCTTGGACCTGGGTCTGCGTCCCCGCGGGAGCCTGGGTAGGGGCAGCACTGGGCACACAGTGCCTCCGACAGCCCCAGGTGTGCAGCGGCCGGGGATGGCACCAGCCCTGCCTGCAGCCCGGGTAGATTTCGCTGACGTCAAGAGGACAGGGCAGGGCGGGCACCTGGGGCCAGCGGCATCGCAGCACACTTCCTCCTGGCCACCCCAGCCAGTCGGCAGCAGGCCTCCAGCACAGGCCTCCTGGGACATGGGGGACTCCATGTGACAGTGCACTGACTGGGGCCTTGCTGGGGATGGGGAAGGCAGTGCTTCTCTAAGATACACTAGGGCACTCCCGCCCCTCACTGTGTATGCACTGAAAGCTGGGCTGTCTGTGGGCAGGCGGGCGAGTGAGACACAAACATTCCTCTGGCCAGTCTGTTTAATGTCCCAGGCAGGCCCTTCTTTCAGAGTGCAAGGCCTGGGGAATCCTCTGGAGGCCGAGCCCAAGCCCCCACCCCCACTGTGAGCATCTGTGACAGGCTCCCAGCCCCACTTTCACTGCTGGCGCAGGGGGAGGTGGTCACTGATGCACCGGGCCACTCAGTCAGAGCAGGCAGCATGGTGACCAAATGCTTCCTTGGTCTTTTCAGTCCCCGTCACCCCCACTGCATCTTCTGGGCCTTCGTGAGTTTGGGAATAGCAGCCACACCATCCCTGGTCTTCCCCAGACCCCTGGTTCCACCTCCTATTTCTCCTAAACACTGCTCTCCAGGCCTCCCTGTGGGTGGGCCCCTGCCCACGGTCCAGGCAGCACTTCTTCTTGGGGTGCAGGACCCCACACCTGTGTGTCCCTAGGCAGCACAGTGCCATTCCAACCCAGCCCCAAGAAGAGCAGATGACTGCACAAGTGGGGGGGCTTGGGACCCTAGGACACTTACATGTGGGTTATAACATGAGGAAGGGGCTGGAGGGAAGACCACCAAAGCTGTCAGTGAGAGGCCAGCTGATGTCTCCTGCCCGTGCCTGGGAACACCTGGTCCACCCCTCTGAATTACCCACGGTGCCCATCCGGGGGGGGGTAGGTTGGAAAGCATGGCTGTGCTAGGCAGACACCCCCCTGCCTGCTTCACTAAAACTCCCCCTCCCCCACAGCAGATCTCTGCCTGAGTTCCCAGGCTTTCCCATACATCTTTCAAAATCTAGGTGGAGGCAGCCATGCCTCCACTGCTCTCATATACTGCAGTGCGCAAACTTAACACAATGTGAACGCCACCGAGCTTTTTGGGTTTTTCTTCAGAGGCGCTGAGACAGGATTGCTTCGGCCAGAGAGGCTGGGATGCAGGGAGCAGTTTGCTGAGGGCAATGACACCTCAAGTCTGACCTCCTGGACAAACTCAGTTCTCCTAGGATGGGGGAGGGGCACTCTCCCAAACTTCTCAAATGCCCTTAGGGCCTGTGATGGGTGGGGCACCCATCCAGACTTCTCAAATGCATTTAGGGCATTTTTCCCCATGGTCTTGGCTCTTAGTATCTGACTGCCTCACCTCCAAGACAATGTCTTTAGCAAACAGTTTATCTGCTTCACCTTTGCGTTTTTCTCCTGCTCTCCATTTCTACATTCTGGCTTTTGAATTACTTCAATCAGCTTGGCTTACACTGGAAGTTTTGCAGCATTTGCCCACAGTTCAAACAGCTGCATTCACCCAGTCCAACAAGGAGTGTCTGCCCTACCTCTGTGCATATCTGTGGCTATCCTGTAACCGCTGCACAGACTGGTGCATAGTAATGGAGAATAATTTTTCCACTTTTTCACCAGATGAAAACATACTTGAAATTCTGCAGGGGCACCCATCCTCGGGTCCTCTGACCATCTGCATGTGGCACTCTTTTCTCAGGTTTTATGGCACCTAGCTGGCCATTGGTTTTAAGTGGCACCCTCTGAGCCTTTTGCCTCCAGACAAACACAACATGCATTTACTACATAGTCTCTAGAGCATGTTACACCATCCACCCCTAGGTCTCATAGCCGTAGCAGTCAAGCAGCCAGGGGCTCTCCCTGTTCCTGCTGATTTACTGGCTCAATTTCTCGTGCACAACAGGTTGCACCTGGAGACACACGATTTCCCCAGCTCACCACTGGGTTGGTTGTCTTCCCTGGTGTGAGAGGCAGGAGTGACCAGTTGCTGCACGTCGTCCTCCAGGACATTTATCTGTGCTGCCAACAACTCTGCTTTCTGTTGCAAATCTTGATCAGTTTGTGGCATAGTGAACAATAGCCAGGCTCCAGTCAGCAGAAAAGTGGCCACTGGGCACCACATGCTCAAGGATAGCCACATTTCCTCCCTTTTCCAAGGGGTTTTGGCTCCTGTACCTGCTCAGAATCCTGTCACAGACTATGCTAATTGTGGCATAATCCTGCTGATGCCAATTTGTCTGGCTAGGCTAAGGCCTGGAATCCTGCTCACAGCACCAATTGTCTAGCTCTTAATCCTGTTTGTGACACCAATTGTAAAGCTCTTTGACCACGACTGTGCCAGTTGTCGGGCTATTTTACCTGCCAGTAATCCTGCTGACTGGGCCGATTGTTGAGCTAGGACTGGGTCTGGAGTCCCCAGACCCCTCAAGCCCATTCACAGACTGGGTCACAAACCCTTCATGTGGCAGGCTGGGTCACCAGACCCATTATATGCAGGTCTATGATCTACGTAACCGGCCAAATGGTCCTTGGAAGCCGTAGGTTGGAAAGCATGGCTGTGCTGGGCGGACACCCGAGGCGAAAACCCGCCCACCTGCTTCACTAAAACTCCTCTCTCTCCCTGGAGAACACAAGCAACAAAACTGAAAGGACACGCTGGCGGGCATGTGGGCAAACCACACACACGCATGCGCACACGCTAAACCACACCCAACAGCACCTGAGGCCAGGGCCCTGACCAAACTATTCTATTTTCCCAGCATCTCCATTCTGTCTTTTCCACCAGGTTGGCTTTCGTGGTTCAAGTCCTGCTTATTCCTTTCTACCTGAAGCCTCAATTGGCAGTGACTGAGAACAGAGATGGTGGCTGCAGCCATTCACATTAATACCGGTGGCTACTGTGAGGTCTCTGGAACCGAGAACCTGACTTTTAGAAAGCACCCACCCTTCAGTTTCGTTCCTCTAAGTTTGTCTCCCTAAGTCTCTGTTCCCATGAGCAAGCTCTACCTGGAATGGAACATTATAACCATCTTCCTGGGCTAAGCCAGATGCTAATCTTAACCCTATAAAAGAAGACACCCAACTGCCTCTCAGCACTGACACCAGCTCAGCCTGGCAGGTCCACTTGCTAATCTCTTCTTCTTCCTTTGCTGGCTAGCATCTCCTTCTTAGGTGACCTTACAGCTATGTTGTTCTATGTTCAGCTGAGCAGGGGGCCTGCCCCTTCTCCAGGAAAGTTTTGGCTTATGTAAGACTGGTCTGCTTTAGACCTTTGAACATGGGGTCTTCTACCCCCCTTTTGGGGAGGTCCCAAGACCTTGTTAAAATTCTTGGCCAAACAAAGAACGGAACTTTGGCATCTGTTAGAAAAGGCTGTTGCATATAGCTGGATCTGCCATTTCTAGCTGATAGGGATAATGGATAAACCTCTACCACTTGCTACCACGTGTCTACCTTTTCTGTCCGTGCTTGACTGGGGCTTGTCTGCTTGTTAGCTGTCATTGATGTGATGCAGATATGTCCCCAGGCCTTAGCTTCCATTGAACTAAGCTCATGGGGATAGTAGAGACCATTGGAGAACAGTGGCCTGGAGGTCAGAGATGACCTGCCCTGATGTCTTCTGGTTGAGTTTGATTTCTTTTTATGACACTTGGCTCTAGTTTCATGGCCTCATAGACCAAGGGACCCATACAAATAGTATCTCTCTCTCTGGAGTTTGGGGTCTGCCTAGCAGCAAAGTCCAGGTGGCCCGTGGCTTGACTTTGTGCTTTCTACAGATGGTTAGGGCTTCTTAGGCTGTGTGGGAGGTGAAGGATTTATGCCTGAAGATGAAAGCTGCCAACTAGTCATAGTGCTGGTCACTTGCTATGGAGGCACTGAAGAATCTCCCAGTGGGGGTGTCAGATTTAGGCTGCTTTTACCATAGGTTTTGCTATATGCAAGTGGAAGTGAAAGCAACATTGGGATTCTGGGAATGGTCTCAGTGGGCTGTGTCTGGGAAGAAGTGACATACCAAGGATCCTGCTTTGGCTCCTCTTAGGAGCATGGCGAGAAAAGGCTTCTAGGAGAGCAGCTGCCTATGGCCCTCAGAGGGGACTCATGCTAACTGAGGAAACCAGAAGGCTCAGCTCTATCAAGCAAGCCCTAGGGTGGGATCTGAGCTCCTGTGGCAAAGCCTGGTTCATGGCCAAAGACAGGGGGTCTTGGGCTTTATCATTTATAAGGGCCTTATGTGCAGATGTATAATGATCTCTTCCCCATGTGGGGTTACCTTAGTTCTGAATCTGGGATTCCTAATTCTGGATACCTTCCATAAGCTTTGGGTATTACATATGCTGATCAAGCTGGTCAAGCTTGACAGACAGCATGGCACATAAGAATGAACATGCCTGATCTGGCATGTGGGATAATGAGACTGGAGACCTTTGCTTCAGATATCCCTAAAACATAGGCCAAGATGAAGACCTCAGGGGCATCTGTGTTGGAAGTCCTGTTTGATAGCTGTTTTAGTCCGTTTTGTGTTGCTATAACAGAAATACCTGAGACTGGGTAATTTATAAAGGAAAGAGGTTTATTTGGCTTACGATTCTGGGACAGCTGCATCTGGCACAGGCCTCAGGCTCTTTCTACTCATAGTGGAAAAGTGGCAGGCAGTTGGTGGGTACAGGCAGAATCACGTGTCAAGAGAGGAAGTGAGAGAGAGAGGAGGTGCCGGGTCCTTTAAATAATCAGCTCTCGTGGGAACTAATAGAGCGAGAACTCACTACCCCACCTCCCCCAGGGAGAGCATTAATCCATTCGTGAGGGATCTGCCCCCATGACTCAATCAGTTTCCAGCACTGCCATGTTGGAGATCAAATTTCCATGTGAGTTTTGGAGGGGACAACACGTCCAAACTCCATCAATAGCCACAAGGCAGTATGAGTGGTTGTGTGGCCAGTGTTTCTGGAAGCTTCTCTGTCCTGGAGAGACAACACATCTTAAGTTCTTAGACCTATCTTCTCCTAAATCTTCCTTCTCTCACTTGTCCCTATATCCTCAGGTTAAGATGATTCCATCACTTCCTGCCATTTCCCATTACGTGGCTCCCTTTGAACTCCCACAGGTACTAGAATCTTCCCCAGGAATCAGTGGGAAGGAAGAACAGACTTTCCTAAAGTTGGCTCGAAGGGGTAGGGGAAGACCAAGCGTTTCTTAGGGGAGCGTTCCTTTTGTGGTTTCTGATGCTAGAAGCTAGAACTACATGGGAATGTATTCACAGAAAAGTACAAATTGTGGTTACTGGAGGTACACCCAGCAGGAAATGTGCTTAGTCAGGATGTCCATGCTGAGAAAGTCATTATTTAGACAGAAGAACTTAGATTATAAACCAAGGCAGGAGTTTTGAGCATCTTAAACTTGGTTTCTTTTATCTGTTATTTTATAATTTAGCCTTATCACTGATATCATGGCCCTTCAGAAATCCCACACTCTACTGAGAATGGTGGCCTTCCTATTTTTGGAACCCGCAGTAGAGAGTTGTTAGTCAATGACACTGTTGGTTCACAGTATCAGTTAGTTCACTAACATCACGGGACTAAGCAGGTGTCCTATCTATTCCCCTTTCCCTGCTCTCATTCCCACTCCCTGGTCACCCATGGACAACCAGTCTCACGTGCAAGGTGTCTGAAGGTGTTTCCTCTCATTCTTATAAAACGTCTGTGCATGCACTGTTCACCCTGCCTCTTCCCTGCTCAGTCCTGCCTGACACAGCCACCTGTGTGTACCTCTAGTCCGTTGTTCCCCTGTCACCTGATACTCCGTGGCATGCTGCCCCATACCTCTTCCAGCTGCTCTCCCAGGGATGGAACCCAATCACCTCCATCTGTCACTACAAACAACACTGAGACCATCTTTACATGTGTACCCTTATCTACCTGAAGGACAAATACTTTGGTTTCTATCCCCAGGAATAAAATTGCTTAGTTTAACCAAGTGATACCAGATTGTTCTGCAGAATGGCTGTCCCTGTACACATTCCCACGACAGTGCCTGAGTATTCTTCTATCCCCGAATCCTTCTCAGCATTCCCTACAACTCAGCTGTCTAGCACTTGCTAGCTTAACGGTCATGAAGGGATCCCATCGTGTCACTCGCGTTTGGGCGTGAGCATTTTCTTGTATGATAGCTCTTGGAGTGTCCTTGACTTTGTCTTTTGGGGTTCCCAGCTCTTATTTTAAAGGAATTCCTTTTAGTCAAAGGCAATAGTCCCACACCGGTTTTAGATATTCATCCCAATCTGTCTGACATATCTTTACTCATAGAATCTTTGATTGAATAGACTTAATTTTGATCAAACAAATTTTTGCTCTGAGGTTTGTGCTATTAGGGTCTTACAAAGTTGCTTCCTACCCCCAGGTCACATACTCTGTATTCTCTATTAGGTTTCTAATCAATCTGGACTCTTTCCTTTACGAAGTAACTATGGCTGAGAAGCTCTTCTAAAGGACTAATACATACATACAGTGGTGTGGTATTGGTTATTTTCTAGAGTAAGCTGGTTCCCAGAGCATTTAGACAAGTTTGTCCTTTACCGTTAATTTGTAGTAGCTCCTTTACATAGCCAGTTCTGTGTACACTTGGGCCTTGCTTCTTTGGTCTCTGTCTGTTCTTGTGCAAATACCATGCTAGCTTTATCACTATGCCCCTGTATTGATAGGGCAATTCCCCTTCATACTCCTTTGTGGTTGACTTAGCTATTTGTGGGCCTTTTTCTCCATGTAGATTTTAGAATAAAGTCATATTCCTCACATGAAGCAAGAATTTTGGGATTATTTTGAAATTATAAAGTAATCTGGAGAGAACTAAAGTCTTGAACAGTCTATGCTATTGAAAGAGCTTTAGATTCTAGATAACTACAAGCTTTTTCTAAGTTTCCAGAAACTTCCATTTTCCTGGTTTGCTAAATCTATTAACTCCTAAACAGGTGAATTATCTGGAAGAAAAAACAATTGATTAAAAAAAAAAAAACTTCCTTCACACATATTAGTGTGGTAAGATACATTGGTAGACTTTTCTGAAGTTGAACTGTCCTTTTTTCTAGGATAAAACCTATTTGATCATGCTGTAATCCTAAACACACTGCTAGAGTCAGCTATTTAATTTAGTTTTTTGTACCCATGTACATAAGTAAAATGGGCCTAAGAGCCTAAGATCTTTTTTCTAGCTGATAACTCAATCTGACATTCCATAGCAGTAAAAAAAAAAAAAAATTAAAAAAAAAAAAAGTTCTGCCATAAAGCTGGTATAGGTTATACCTTTTAGAATACTGAAAATAATCAAGTTTGGAAAAAAGGGTATCTTCCCTGTTGGGCCTGTGTGAGGGGTTGGATTTGCCCATCATAGTGGACTTCCTGTCAGCAGAGCTGGTGCATCCAAGTCAGGCTGTCTATAGAGCGTTTCTATGACCCTCCCGCACCAACACGCACACCCTCTGGAGGTTGTCTTGCCAGTAAATGTCTTCAGCATCATCTCTAGAGACCCAAGTAAGTTTTTCATGTTGATGTACATACGGCAAGAGTCTGACCTTGTAGGGACATTTCCAAGAGCTTAGTGTTCATCAAGTCTTTGATTTTAGTCAAATGCTACATTCTTCCAGATTCTTCTGTACCTACAGCTCTTTCAGTAACTGCAGAAGTAGTACATCACTGTTGTAGAAAGTAAACAAGCAAAAATGAATGACATGTTTCTATGTCATTCATGTTCCAGATATCATCACTATAATGGCTTAGTATTTATCCTTCCAGATTTCTCTCTACATATGAAATAAAATCAAACTGTATGTGTCATCTTATGACCTGCTTTTCTCAGTCACTTAGCTTTTAACATCAGTAAGCCTTTGTTCATGTTTTAGATTTTCCCGTTGACCCCTAAGTATCCTTTATAGTTCATCCAAACAGTCTTCAGTCCAGTAACATGACTTGTATCTGGTTATATCTAGTTTTGATCTAGTTCCTTCTGATGATTTCTTTGAGACTAGACAAGTTGTTCTGCAGATATGTCTTGCCTTCTTGACTGGTTTGGTTGCTTGCGGGGGCTTGCCTGGGGCCCTCCCACAGACCCAGAAGGAGAAGGAGCCAACAGGATTACCCCCGGTGTTATGACTGAGGGATCTCGGGGAAAAGTGAGCCTGCTGCCTGCCAACCCAGCCCTGTGAAAGAGACACAGACGCGGCAGGGGTTCTGTCACGGCAGTTCTACTTTATTGCCGTTACACAGCAATTTATATAAGCAAGCAAGTAGGGGCTTTCCATGAACTAACCAATCAATTAAAGGATCACGCGGGCATGCATTTTGTACTAACATGTTGAGCATAGCGATCACGCAGGGTTCATAAGTGTGGAGATACTGGAGGACCAATAAAAACCTTTTGGGGCTATCTTGGGTTATGCCTCCCTCACTTCCCATGGGTGCCATCTTCATCCTCCACCCGTAGGCACCATGTGGCCCAACATCTCCCCCCCTTTTTTAATAAGGCAGCTGGAGGCGGCTAACCTTCCCAGCCTCACCTCCATTCCCTCTGGTCTTAGGTTGTTTCCCTCTGGAAATCTTACCCATCATTGACTATCCAGCCAAGCGGGGGTGGAGCGGAGCCTTCTAACTTGGTGTTGATTTTTTGAAGGGCCATATTGACCCAGAGGCTGTCAGGGCTTTCATTATGAGCCACCTCCTCTACCATCTGGGTGAGCATTACGAGAGAAGTGGTGTTGTGCCTCATAAGGGACACAGCCTCATGAACGGCGTAAGGCCCCAAGATGCTAGGGGGCCCACCAGGAAGGACAGCAGGGTGGTGGGCCATGGGGAACTTGAAAGCCAGCTTTGGAACCAATTACTATTGGCTTCATGTTCTTTTTTTCACTTTTCTAATCCTTCTCTGAGCTTAGCTAGGGAATCTTTGACCAGTCCAGAGTGGTTGGCATAGAAGCAACACTCTTCTTTGAGGGTGGCACATAGCCCTCCTTGTTGTAGAAATAGCAGATCCAATCCACGTCGGTTCTGTAGCGGCTTGTATGACCTCCCAGGTTTGGTTGGCTGGCTCATGGGGACCTCCCCCAGTGGCAGAGGCCCTTGTCCTTGTTGACCCGGGGAGGGCGGCCACTTGGAGCATCCACAAATGGTTCGTAATGCAGCCAACTTATTTCGCCTAGAAGCTTTTGTAATTGAGGGAGAGTATACGAGTTTGAGATGGTTAGCTGAGGCTTTAATGGGCTAACCTTTTCTAAAGTTAAAAGTGTGCCCAGAATTTTAAATGGGGGTATGGTCTGGACCTTATTGGCTGACACCTGTAACCCCAGTTTAGTCAAGCAGGAGAGAGTTAGGCTGAGTGCCTGAGATAAGTCCGTGGGCGTTGGTGCCCCAAGAATTATGTCTTCCATGTAAAGATAAAGAACTACATGTGGCAGCTGTTTTACAGGATTAAGCAACTGAGAGACAAACATTTGGCAAAATGAGGGACTATTAGCCATGCCTTGGGGAAGCACCACCCACTCAAACTGCTGATCGGGACACTGAAAGTTTATAGAGGGGATAGAAAAGGCAAACTTTTCACAATCACTCGGGTGCAGTGGAATGGAGAAAAAGCAGTCCTTGATATCTATGGTTACTAGGTACAAGTTGCTTGGCATAGCGGGGGTCCATGGCAGTCCTCTCTGTGGCGTGCCCTGAAGGATCATTCTTATTGACCTCTCTAAGGTCTTGTAGCATTCTCCACTTTCCAGAGGCCTTTTTAATTACAAATACTGGAGTATTCTAGGGGCTAGTGAATGGGCGAATATGCCCTGCTTGGAGCTGCTCATCGACAATTTGTTGTAGGGCCTGCAATTTATTATCAGGAAGTGGCCACTGATCTACCCAAATTGGGGGCCCATTTAGATGGGGGGGGCACCAGGGGAGCAGTGGCCTCTAGGATTGGGGGTGGCTGGCCATCTGTTTATGAGGGATTTCCGGGAACTTGACCCTGGGGAGAGGCAGATGGTTTCTTAGGTCCCCAAAAATGGGGTCCCCCCTATAGTTTGGGAAACAGGGGAGATTAAACTGTTGCTAATACTCCTCCTCATCTAGGATATCTTCATAAAGGGCCTTATGGTCAGTGGTAATGAAAGAGTCTGCTTGGCCTAGAACATCTTGGCGTAACAGGTTGGCCACCAATCCAGCAGCAGTGGGAGGTTTTACTTCCCCTTTTGTGCCATCAGCATCTTCCCAGTGAAGGATTTCATGGGTTTCCCACATTGGGGTTTTTCCCCCTACCCCCAAAATTTGGGGGCCTGGAACTAACTTCCAGCTTGAAGGGACTTCTTCCCGTCTAAGGACTGTTCGATCCACCCCCATGTCAACAGGCATCAAAACTCTTTGCCTTGAATTTTAAGATTCATTTTTGGTCTTAAACTGGGGACTATACCCCAATGAGCCTGGGGTACTGGCCGCCTGGTAGGTCATGGAGGTGCTGGCTTTGTATCCCCTTGGGGCGACGGGGCTGGGGATTGCCTCTCCTCTAGTTTAAAGGCTTTCTGTCCTTGTCAAACTTAGACCGGCACTCACGCTTCCAGTGAAGCCCCTTACCACACCTAGGGCATGGCGTAGAGGGAAGGTTTTCATTTTTCCAGTTGGGACAGTCCCTTTTGAAATGACCTTGTTCCCCACAGCCATAACATTGACCCCCTATGGGAGGGTTGGCTGGGGCTCTCCTTAGGGTTCCTGACACTAAGAGCTGGGGTCATAGCACCTGCAAGGGTTTCCGCTTGAACTTGTAGAGTGGAAGTTAAGGCCCTGGTTTGTTGTTGGTAGCTTCCAACGTCTCTACTGATGATGACCCACTTTTCCATAGAACGATCTTTGAGTC
>NW_007733940.1:101427-101896 GCF_000696425.1 Galeopterus variegatus
CCTGATGCTCAGGACGGCAGCAAAGCTTTAGGGCAGAGATGGTTGGGTAGAACCCTAAGGGGGGGTCTAGCCTGTGACTAATCTCGTTCTTTCTGGCCAGGGTCTGAACCTGGTCCCAAGTCTCATCCGAGAACAAGTTGGACAAAGGTGCCCAAGGGGCCACCTGCACCACATGACGCCAGGCATTGGTGACTGTGGAGTCAGATATTTCTAGGCCTCTGCTTTTTAACATGTACTTTAGAGCTTTACAGGCTGTCTCGTCACTCTTTCCACACATGCCTCCCATGTTGCCCTGTGAGGAAGGGACAAAGGGAAGCAACAGGGCAGAGAAGTGCAGGGACTTCCCCCTGTTATGGTACTCACCCTGACACGCAGGCGGATTACTTCACGGCGACTGCCGTGGTTGCGGGGGCCACTCCGCTGGTTGATCACCCTTCATCGACCTTCTTTCAGGACTGAGCAGCCGGGG
>NW_007733941.1:0-296 GCF_000696425.1 Galeopterus variegatus
ATTCAGTTGCAATGCTTTCAGTTTCTCTACTTTATCTTTCCTGGGATTTTATTGCAGTGTCTAGAGGGAGAGTTGTGAAGTGACGAGAGCATGGGCCTGAGGCTGTGCACAGGGACTGGCTCGGTGGGTGTAGCCATCATGGTGATGCATGGGAGGAATGGTCCAGAATACACTTTACCTTTGGTGCATGAATGTCACCATCCTGCACTGTAGCTTCCATGGTACAGTAATCTAATTTCAAGTAAAGTGGGAAGCAAGTAAGAGTTCAGGTTCAGACAACAGCGAGCAAAAGAGAT
>NW_007733941.1:1164-1976 GCF_000696425.1 Galeopterus variegatus
TTGAAGAGATTTTAGAGCAAGAGAAACTCTCATACATTGTTGTTGAAAATGCAAACTGACACAGCCACTTTGGTAACAATTTGTATATTTTTATGAAGTTAACATACAATAAGACCCAAAGAAATAAAAATAAGTTCATACAAAAATGTTTATGCATATATGCATTAAAACTTTATTCCTTCAAACCCAAACCAGAAATAACTTAAATTTCCATCAGCATGTGAATGGAGAAACAATTGGGGTATACAATGGATTGCTATTCAGCAAAAAGGAAAGTAAAGGAATAAAACACTAATACGTGCAATTGTTCATACATGCAATAACATGGATGAATCCTTTAACTATTAAGCTACATGAAAGAAGCCAAACACAAACCATTACATATGCTCTAGTTTAATCTATATTAAGTTCTAGGAAAGCCAAACCATAAAGACAGAAAGCAGATCAGTGGTTGCCAGGAGAAGGGAGCAAAATGTAGGGTTGACTGCAGAAGGGAACAGAGGAATTTTCTTCCTTTTGCCATTATCTAGTACTCTTGCATGGATTTCTTTTTTCACTGGTTTATAAAGTAAATAAAGTAACCTTTTTCCTAACTCTTTTATTCCTAAAGGAAACATAGAGTCCCTTTGCACTCTTCTAGGGCAATATTATTCTTT
This sequence comes from Galeopterus variegatus, assembly GCF_000696425.1. Taxonomy (NCBI): domain Eukaryota; kingdom Metazoa; phylum Chordata; class Mammalia; order Dermoptera; family Cynocephalidae; genus Galeopterus; species Galeopterus variegatus. Next base: position 1,821 of record NW_007733941.1, read on the forward strand.
TAAAGAGTAATAACAATAATGTACAATGGCAATTATAATTGTACAATTAGCCTAAGATATATAATATTTTTTAAGATGACTCAGAAGTCAAAGGCCACCCATACATGCTAATGAGCAAGAGGTATATTTAAGTGATGAAAATAGATGTCTAAATTA
>NW_007733941.1:2461-5468 GCF_000696425.1 Galeopterus variegatus
GCCTGAGTCACAGATTTGGGTTCAGGTAGTTTTTCTGGAACTTCATCAAAAGAAACAATAAGAAGGGATCTGAGAGAGTTAGAGAGGAAAGGAGTGTGTTTTACTGAAAACAGTATAGAAGGCATCCCATTTATATTATGCCAGGACCTCTAAGAAATTTATACACTATCTCCCTATATGATCCATCAGGTTGATGAGAAGTTGAGAATTGCCCCTGGTAAGTTGCCTTCTGTTTACATCCTGTGCTTTTGCATATACTAAGCATCTCCATGGCTTCCTTCAGAAAAGGTCCCTGGAGGAAGAAAAATTGAAGGTCAGGTGCAGGACCATGGTGGATTTGGCCACTCAGTCAGTATGACTAAGAAGCACCTATCACAATTTAGCTGAAAAGAGAGAGGAGCCAAGAGGATGTTACTTCACCCATGGTGAGCTTCCCTAAATTAGGAATTATCTGTAATTTGAATGCCAAAAGATTATGAGGTAACAGAAATATAGCCCAAATTATTTGTTTATTTATTTAACCTATATTTATTAACTACCTATTATATATCAGACACTGTTATTTGGAAATAATAGAAGATAGGTGAGCCCCTACTTTCTAGGAACTCATAGTGCGACAGGCACAGTGGAGAAGAATAAAGACAATTAAACCACAGCAGGATGTCATAGTAGGGGCCATATAGGGTATAAATGGAACGCAAGTAGGTTTGTCAGGAACAGAAGTAGCTGGCACGTGATTGGTTGGAGGAATGATTTCTAAACTAAGTATGAAGATTAGGTTGGAATTACATAGGCAAAATAAATAAATAAATAAAAAGTAAAAATAAATAAATAAATAAAAAATAAAAAGATGAGATACTTTCCAGTTTGGAAAAAGATAAAGCTTTCTGATTCTTGAATAACAATTTATAGGACTGCTTTTATATTTTGTATCTAGTTCTGAAGTGGATCGGGACCTATTTACAACAGAGAATACTTAATATGAATTAAATATTCAATAAATGTTAATTTTATTATCAACACATCATCATCATAGATATCTTATGCATCTTAAAAGTTATCCCAGAAAACGCCAAAATCCCAGAACCTCTTTCCTAAAGGGGTATCCTAAGAAATTGTAGAAATAAGAGCTAGCACTCCTGGAGATTGACAAGGGCTTGAGAACTCTGTGAAAATGACACAGTGAAAAGTATCCGGTCGCTTAGGTTAGTGTAAGAAGATACTTTAATACAAGGAAATGCACTATAAGAGAATGTTAAAATTTATCATCAGAGAGGTTTTGTTTCAGCTGAATCTACATTTATCAGCTTCATGATTTTTAACAATAAAGCCTCTCTATGCTTTATTTTCTGAAATTGCAATATGAATATATTAATTACATTCAGCTCATGAAGTAGTTATGAGGGTTAAATAATGTCATTCATACATAGCAATTAACATAATGCCTGAAACATCTTTAGTGATAAATAAGTGTTAATTATGATTATCTTTTTGTTTTTAAATACTCAAGTGAGGTGACTATTCAATCAAACTACTAAGCATATTTTCAGCATGGTATTATCCTTTGGTATTAAACAAGACTGTTTCACCATTCTAATAGTCATAATATCAGCTACCTTTCCTGCAAATTATTTTTAGTACTTATTCTCTTCATGTTTGTTTGTTTATTCAAGTTGCAACCACTTTAGACATACATAAAATTGAATTAGATATGAGCTCTTCATATTGAAGCAATTCACAAAGTGACAGAAGCAGGTACATTCAGTTGGATTTGACTAAGGATATTCTCAAAGTGCTTAGTCAATTAGTGCAGAGTTAAGATTAGTCACCTACTCTAATCATGTTGAGAATAACCTTTTCAGATTAAAGATAGCATGTGTTGTGTTCCTTGGTGCTGATAGGCATGTTGGAAATCAGGCAGCAAGATCTAACAATAATGCCAAATCACTTTTCTACTGCCATTGTTGGGGGGGCTAATTTTGTTATCAGTGTGAACATGTTCCAGAGAGAATGGTACAAATATGCTTATCAGGCAACATAAATTATACAAAGGGATGGCAGTTACTCTGATTTAAGAGGAAACAGTTCTGCCAATTCCTTTCATTATAGGCCACAGATTACTTTGGTATTTATTTTCAAATAAAATTACTCTTTTTGTCCAACTTCCTAGTTTTGATCTCAGCAAATCTCTCCTGGTCAGTCTCACCACAGTAATCAGATACGTTTACACAGTTCAATTCAGACAATGTCATTGTCCTGCTCAGAATCCTTTAAAACTTCCTGAAATAAATGTCCATCATTTAGGCTGGTATTCACAGTCCTGCACAATCTGACAATACCCAACCTGCCATTTGTCTTCTTTCCTTACCCCTCATATTATGTCTTACATATGACACTGCCCTATGATTATTTCTCAAATATGCCACATAATTTCATACCTTCTATCAAAAAATTTGAACATTAACTTTCTTTACATATGAATACTCTGCTAATCTTTGCAAGCCCACCTCAAAGGTCACCTTGGTTACCAATCAAGGGCTCGCTGCACAATGTGCATACAAGCCAATACTACGACACCAGTTTTTGAGAAAAGAAAAAGCTTTATTGTGAGTTTGAGCAGCATGGAGATGGGAGGCAAGGCTCAAATCTGTGTCTCTGATTTAAGGTCTGGGCATGTTTTAAGAGGTAGGGGAGCACGAGAAAGAATAAGGAAGTCTCAAGTTGGCAGAGTTAAATTGGCTGGTCTATACAAGTCCATATTTGGTCTGAGCACCAGATCGTCCTTTTTGTGGGACCCATCACTTCAAATTGGCTTCAGTGGTTAAGTTTTTAGCCTTTTGGGTTCTGCTAGCAAGGGAGCGTTGTTCCTGCAGTGCTCAAGGTCATGACTTTTCTCTGTAAGCTTGATGGGTTTTCTGCAAAACAACATGCTAGAACAAAAAAAAAATAAGACTGGTTCAAACCAGTTATGCAGTTTCACCTTCTCCATACAAATTGTGCTGCCATA
>NW_007733941.1:5835-6626 GCF_000696425.1 Galeopterus variegatus
ATGACTTTTCTCTGTAAGCTTGATGGGTTTTCTGCAAAACAACATGCTAGAACAAAAAAAATAAGACTGGTTCAAACCAGTTATGCAGTTTCACCTTCTCCATACAAATTGTGCTGCCATAGGCAAAATAAATAAATAAATAAATAAATAAATAAATAGAAAGAAAGAAAAAAGAAGACAAAACGAAACCTTTCTGTTTCCTCAACACTGTGCCTAAATCTTTTATTGCAGCACTAACCATTTGCCCTGTATAACCAAATTTGGTGCATTCCAATCCAAATTTTCCATTTGCTTATTAACCGTTGATGTTAGAGACCATATCTGATTCATTTTGCTAGCACCAGTTCTTCAGTGTACCATGCTACTTTGCACATATCAGGGACTCCAACAACAAGATGTTTGCTAACACAGCTTATCATTTAAATAAAATACTAATTCAAATTATCTTCAGCTGAATCAATTCAAAATACTTATACATATTGAAATAAATAGTCTGAGATGTAATTGTACATTGTTGAATTCTGTGTGACTCAAAGAGATTGCCCTGTCCCAGCAGAATACCATCATGCCAAAGAAACTCTGACCAGGGACCCCAAGAAGACTGCAGAAACAGACTTTCAAGGGTTTTAGCCAACAGAGGATTCTTTGCTATTATTATACTGAAATATCTAAAAATAGACCTACTTTTATGCAAAAAGCATTTTTTTAAAACTTATTTAACTTTATTGTAATTCTAGAATCAGGCAACAAGTTATTCCTTAAAATTGGATAAGTGTTCCAGTGAGCCAAGC
>NW_007733941.1:6993-9498 GCF_000696425.1 Galeopterus variegatus
TGGTAGGCTATCCCATCTCAAAGATTTACATTTACTGAGGGGTTTTTAAAGGAAGGCTTGAAGGAATGGAATGTGGAAGGTGAAAAGCAGGAGAGCAGGAGATGTGAGTTACAAGGGGTGTTTTTCTATGGGTCAGGTACAAAGTCTTGCCAAGGCCTCACCTGATTTCTGTTCTCATCTTCGCTGTTATCTCAGGACCCTGCAAGATTTTGATTTGTGCTGTTGTACTTGGCTGGTGCCCAAGGTCAGCTTCAGTACACTTGGCCTTGAACATTTCTCAAAACTCTACAAGTCTCAAGGAAAGAACTGGTTAGCTTTGCAAAGTACTAATTAGCTTCTCAGCCTTGTTTTCCTACTTAGCTAGTGAGGTAAGAAAGTTAGGGGATGGGAAGCAAGAGTGGAGTGAAAAAAACTGTCCTTTTAAAAATCCTTCCCCCCTAAAAATCCTTCGCCCCTAAAGCCCAGGCAGCTTTAGGTCCCAACGTGGCTTCAGTCCTGCCCACTCCAACAGACAGAACAGTAGAAAAATAACATCAGGTTACTTCAGGCTGTCTCTTTTGTGTAAGGATTAAAGCAGAGGGAACTTCAAACCTATAGAAGATTTAAACTGGCCTGCTCAGGAAATTGGCTATCTTCCTCCCAACTTCCTCCCACAGTCTAAGTGATATGGAACTTAGCAGGAGTGACTCCATTTTGATGTTTAGTCTGGTCTTTTGGGACCTAGCACAGGAACTTAATCCAGAACAATTGACTCCTAGAATTTTTATTTAACACTGTTTAATTTTGATTTCACATCTCTCATATCCACTGTAATCAATAGAAGCTTCTCTCATAAAAAAGCGTTGTTAAGAGATCAATAAAATCAATGTTGTGGTGTTCCAAATAAGAAAAGCATATTCCTTTATTTCCTTGGGAAAGATATTATGAAATTTAGGCATCTGAGTTTTACCAAAAATGTAGGAAAAAAAGAAAATATAAGAACTCATCCAGCTCAGAGAACCTCCCGCTCAGGTTTTAAGATTCTAGTGTGCCCAGATCATTTGCAACGTGTCAGGATAAGTTTGTTACTAACCTAGAACTACTGAAGTTTACAAGTAATATATATTTTAATAAATAGGAAACCATACCATTCCTAAATCATTTGTTTTGAATTTCAAGAAACACAGGATCAGTGTGTTTACACATAAAGAGTTGCAAAAATTCTTTACTTCCACATAAAAAAGTATTGGGAAATACAAGTGTTTTAAAACTATGTAATTACTTTCAGGAGACTACTTATGTATGAACAATCAAATTACCAGAAGACTTATTGAATAAATACTTCGTGGAGAGAATTGTTTTATGGAGAATTAAAAAAATTGAAAATATCTTTCCCTTCTTTGAGTAATTTATATAAAGGTGGAAATTGGAAAGTCATACATTACAAAATAATATACACATTAAAAATGTAGATAAGACATAACAAAATTGTATATGCTATAAATATTATATACATAAATATTTTATATGTACAAAAAATAAAATATAGATTTGATTAAAACTAAATAGCATACCCAAGACATCTGGACTATTCTGGTTGATGTCCACCCATGGACAAAATGAACAAACAGTAACAATAAACAGAAGGAAGAGGAGGAAAAACGGGGAGGGAGAAATACAGAGTGTTTATAACAACATATTTTATCTCTGAATAAATCATGACTGCTTTGGGAAAACTATTAAATCTATCCTAAAATAGGAGCTTTATGAGGGCTGCAATGGTAAATATTATGATTTCTTTTGTATGGCTAAGACCAAATATAGAAGCAGATGATCACTAAACCATTGTTGAGTGAATAAATAAATTAATAAATTATTTCCCTTACTGGTCTTCCCTACTCTTACTTTTATCTTATTAGACTCGGCTGGGGCAATACAAATGTTGAGTTTGGATTCTGTTCTTCCAATCTGTTCTTTAATTTCATGGTATAGACAGTATCAATATACATATGGAGGGTTTCAACTTAAGTTGGAGATTTTTTTTTATTATTATTACTTTCCTGTAACTAGTCCAAATGTAGTGAATGATTACCTCAGTTTGATTTTCCTCTATTACTTAGCTTCTAGTCTAAAACTAAAAATCTATATTTAATCATCAATTGCTGCTGATACTTGGACATGTACAATCTCACTAGTGATTTATATTTTCCATCACTATAGCCTTTCTTGTATGATTGAATTAGATGGTCATTTATCAAAAGTCCCATGTAAGAAAAATAATCCAAACAACACGTTGTAACAGAAAGCCCTATATACATGCTTGCTATAGTGCATTCACCGTAATTTTTGTGGTATCTCAAAATAGTTTTTTTTCTCATTAGTCTAAGCATTTTGAATTCTAAAATATTCCAAAAATAGTGCTTTTAAGATAAAATATCAATCTTTCATAGATATAAATTAATGTATTCTGAGCATGATAGAATGAGCTATGAGAAGGCTGCAAAAAAATCTTCATCAAAACCTAAA
>NW_007733941.1:10271-12902 GCF_000696425.1 Galeopterus variegatus
TTTTTTTTTATCTCATCAGATATTTTATTTGTTATTTTGGTAGAAATCATTCAAACACAAGTGAAGTCACTTATCCTATCAGATTCCTTGCTCTCCCTCCCCTGATAAAATCACTATTCTGAAGTTGTTCAGAATCCTTCTTATTCAAACTGTTTTTTTCAGATTTATTTATTTTTTTATTTTTAATTGACAGATGAAACTATATATATTTATTACATACAACATGATGCCTTGACACACATATAATGTGGAATGTGGAATGTTTAAATCTAGCTAATTAATATATGCATCATCTCACATAATTATTTTCATGATGAGAACACTTAATGTCCATCCACTCTCCTAGCACTTCTCAAGAATACAATATATAGTCACTGGGTACAATAGGTCTCAGAACTTCTTTCTCCTTACTGCAATCCTGTATCCTTTAATCAACCTCTTCCCCGCCACTGCCAACTATCCCAGCCTCTTATAACCACCATTCTATTCTATTTCTAAGAGATTAACTTTTTTAGATTCTACATATGAGAGAGCATGAGGTACTTGTCTTTCTGTGCCTGGCTTATTTCATTTAGTATAGTGTTCATCCATTGTTACTGCAAATGACAAAACTCTTTTTTTAAAAAAAGCTGAATAGTATTCTGTTGTGTATATTCACATTTTCTCTATCTATTCATGCATTGATAGACAATTAGGTTGACTCTGTATCTTGGCTATTGTGAACAATGCTTTGATAAACATAGAATTTCAGATATTACATTTAAGCTTAGTCCATTTTGAGTTGATTTTTGTATATAGTGTAAGATAATTTTATTCTTTTGCTTGCAAATACCCAGTTTTCCTAACGCCATTATAAAAAAGACTGTTCTTTCTCCATTGTGTGTTCTCAAAAAATGTACACTGTGTGTACATAAAAAAAAAAAAAAACTTCTGGAAAAATGAAATGGATTTATGAGGAGCAAGAATACATTTTCTCATTCAATCTAACCTTCTCTCAAGTACTTTTGTCACCACACACTATGTATTTCACAGTGAGATAAATATTTTTTCCCTAAAATATTTTAGCCAAGAATTTCTATATCCCAGGATTATTTATATTTTTGTCACAAACTAGAGTTAATTTTTGAGTTGTGTTTTTATTGTTAATAACACATATACGATGTTTTCAAAGATAGGCAGGCAAATTTAAAACATGTGGTTTTAAAACTTAAGGTGAATGAGTATTTCAATCTTCCTTATCTCCTGGTTAAATTTCACATGGACTCTTTTCTAAGTGGTCTTTCTCCTTTATACAGAAAGGATGCTAATCTACATACTTTTGATTTGTAAGGGGACTGTTAGATAACTAATCAGATGTCAGAGCAGGGAAGGGTCTTATTATTCATATTACTCAAATACCACATTTTGTATTTGTGGATATCAAGAAATGGAAAAGTGAAGTGATTTGGCCAAACGTCCACAGTGATGAACACCAGAGTTTGGAGATGTGTAGAGCAATTATTTTCCAAAATTTTTGGAGGGTTTGGGTTTTCTTTTTTTTTTTCCTGCAATTTATTTTCCTGATTTTCTGAACACAGCCAATAATGAGAAATACAGTTTATATCGCAATGTAGCATGTGACACACACACCCCACCACTATCCTCTCCCCGCCACAAACATGCATAACTAACATCTTTTACAAAGAGACACTAATCACTGTTATCCACGGTCCACTCAGATATTTTCTTTCTTTTCTTTCTATTATTCTTCTTTCTGTTCTATTTTCTTTTGCTCTAAGAAAACACTCATCTGCTACATCCATTTTATATCCTCTAATGTAATGCTTTGAAAAATAATACAAATTTCAAAATGTTTTGAAGTCAATTTAGTTAGTCTTGATTACAATAAAACATGAACTGCAGTACTGGTTTTTAATTTTGATTTGTTTTGTTTTTATGTGTTAGTTCAAGAGTAAAATATATTTACTTTGAAGTACATCAAAATATTTTGAAAAGTCACTGCACCAAGGGATAATAACAACCCATTTAAAAAACAAATTTACTGTGTTCATCTTTTCCATTTTCTTAATAAGAGGTGAATTTCAATGTTTACTTCAATTAATCAATATGAGATTTAAATAATTTTTGCTAAGTGCAATCTTCAGACAGAAATGATGGTTTACCACATTATCAATCTAATCTGATTAGTCTTAGTCTAAGTTATTAATATATATATATTCATCCAGAAATCAACCAACATGTTCAGTGCTCAAGGGCACACATTACAATATTCATTTTTCACTTGCAGTATCTAAACAAATTCAATTAAGAACTAAAAAATAAATGTAGAACTAATTAATGAATGTTGTTATCATGAATGTAATTCCTTCACAGAAATTGTAATTGAAAAAAAATTACATTAAGTTTATACAATTTGATTTAAATATGGTATGTGTTTCAATATCATCCAGATATAGCTAATGAGTCTGTGTATGTATGTGTATGTCTATATATACATATACATATAGATACACAAAGGTATATATATTTTAGCATTTTAAACATACAAAAAAAAGTGTATCAGAATGTTGCAAATTGTGTTTAAGTACAGAAGGTTCTTGAACTTTCATTGATGTAATTAATGGCTCTTGA
>NW_007733941.1:13797-16565 GCF_000696425.1 Galeopterus variegatus
ATAAAAACCAAAATATAAAATTATCAGAAAATGCTAAATAATGTGCTCAGGAAAGACACTCGTTAGTCAAAAATTTTCTATTATATCTGAAAATAAAGCTGGCTGTAAGATACTAATACACTAGTAACACACTAGTAATAATTTAATATACTTAAGATATTACATCAAAAAATAGAACACATTCCAAAAGTCTTTAAGGTACAAATATGGGATGGAAAATAATCAGAGTAAAAGTAAAGCTAATTTATCTAACTAAAATTAATTTGAAATGCAATTTTAATGGTACGAAACATTTAAGGAACTCAGAGGCAAATAAGTTTGATTTAATCTCATAATAGCAAGAGAAGCCCAATTATTAATGTAAAAATAAACAATCAACAATTATATTAACCTCATGAAATAAATTACTCTTTGCACACATAAATCCAAATGATACTGTATACTAAATGACCCAATTTTAATACAAATAATTTATTCAAGAAATAGTTACCCTAGTAACGTTAGGATACAATATTTATAAGGGATTGATGCTCTTATTCTAGCAGTCAGATAACCTTTAAAATGAGTGTTTGGTTTGGTTGTTTATTAGTTGGTCACACACGTGTGTGTTTTGTTGTCCCTGTCAAATGCAAAAAAAAATTAAATGCACCAAATACTCAGAAGGTGATAAGCACTTCCTAGAAGAAAAAAGACCCCAGACTCATTAGCAGGAAAATAAGGAGAAATGTGCCATAGACAGGGTGTCCAGCCGGAATCTCAGATCCTTCTACCCCTTCCTGTGCAGGCCATGACTCAGGTAATTGAAAGAAGATTCTTGCAGTTTTATGCAGGGTAGACCTACTTTATTCTTCAGATGTGAGCTTCACAGACATGCTTTATCCTCAGACAGGAGCTCTGCCAGCCAGCAGTTCAGAGCAGTTACCTTTATACTGTCAGTACACAATAGTTGCCACAAGCCAAGCATTACATAATTACAAAAATCATGCTGAATAAGTAAATGGGCACACATGCCCATGTACACTACTTTTATAACTTGTTTCTAGTGAGTGTGCTGAATCTTGCCCATTTGTAACAGAGGTGAGGAGAGAGATCCTGACTAAACTTTTTTTTTTTTTTGTCCTTTTGTCTTTTTTTGTGACCGGCAACGGATTGCAACCCTCGGTTTTGCGCCCACCCCTCGCTCAGCCAGTGAGCGGGAACCGGTCTGTATGTGGGATCTGACCCCTCGGCGGGAGCGTCGCCACACTCCCAAGCGGCGCACTGTAGCAGTGCGCCACCGGGCCGGCCCCTGACTAAACTTTTTCTACTTTCCTTACAATCCAGTCCTTCAGGGTCACTCGCCATACAGTCTACACATTTGATCTTCCACGTGTTTCCTTAGAGANCAAATTGTGTTTAAGTACAGAAGGTTCTTGAACTTTCATTGATGTAATTAATGGCTCTTGATTGCTGACAATGAAGAGTTCTACAGTTTATTGAAAATAGTTTAAAAACTATTGCACTTAACTAAAAAAAAAAAAATCAAACACTTCTCATGCCAGCTGACCCCCCTTTTTCCACAGCTAAGAAAGGCAGAATGCTGTGTCACTATATATATCAACAAGACGACCTGAAGCTAAGTGGACACCCACCACAGTGTCAACAGGTCCAGCCTCACAGTGCACACGCCTCCAAAAGGCATCTTCCCTCAATGCCTCAATGCCTAGCAAGAAGAATCAAGAGTTTGTCTTGGTTGATCTGTTCTTTTTACAAACTATAGATACGTACAGTTGATAACCCAGGATTTCTAGTCAATAACCATAGAGTTAATACCAACTTACACATTTTAAAAAAAATGCCCCAAATATCTTTAAATGCCTTGTCACACTAACAGCAAAGTGCACAGAGTGAGAACACAAGAGTGCCTTCTCATTTTAAAAATGTTTGGAAACATGTACAACCTTGATACAGTTTCAGTGTGCTCCAGACACCCATGGCCACTTCATGTAAACCCCTGACAATTTCTAGAGCACTTTGACAGACTGCAATATATATAGACACACAAAGATACTTCAAAAAGTTCATGAAACAATTCAGATTATTTTTCAATTCTATTTTTCCAAGAACTTTTTGAAGTAACCTTGTATACATACATATGGCTTATATATAACATATTAGAATAATAAAAACCAAAATATAAAATTATCAGAAAATGCTAAATAATGTGCTCAGGAAAGACACTCNTCCTTCAGGGTCACTCGCCATACAGTCTACACATTTGATCTTCCACGTGTTTCCTTAGAGAGGATAACTGGCCCTTGTATCCATAGGTCACAGCAGCAATATAGACTGCAGCGACATGCTACTAAAACATTCTGTTCAAACCATATTACTTTCACTCAGGGAGGCCAGGTACTCATTACCCAAGGTGAGACTTGCAAGTCTCCTTCTAATCCTCTCCTCCAAGTTCCAATTAGGCCTACCCAGCATACATGTGGGGCTTCTATTTTCCATGGCCATTCCCACTGTACTGTCTGCCCCTATTGCAAACAGGTTGGGGCTGGTAAGGGAATATTCCCATTCTTACTGTATCCAGGTTTCAGGGGATCATCTTTAGTAGTAACCTGTAATTGAATAGGTGCTGCAACTCTGTGCAACAGAGCCTCCCCTGGAGAGGGCCCATACTTGCGAGGTCTCTCACTCGTGATTCTGTTGGCCACAACTGATTGTGTCCACCCCTCATGGATGGGGATTGAGCAGACAGCTTTAATCCCCTTTTCAAAAGACCA
>NW_007733941.1:16792-20345 GCF_000696425.1 Galeopterus variegatus
GTGTCCACCCCTCATGGATGGGGATTGAGCAGACAGCTTTAATCCCCTTTTCAAAAGACCATTGTAACAGTCAATCATTCCCGCTGCCTGGGGTTGATTATCACTCTCTGTTACTAGAGGTTGACCAAACATGGCCATAAGTCTATTCAATTCCTCCACAGTGCTTACCTGGTCTGGGGTCCTACAAGACCATACAAATAGAAGACCAGTAATTCTCTGACTTTGGCAGTGGTCCCATAAGATCCACCTGCCACTGTGTCAGAGGCACTCTCAGACGGTTTATCTGTCCATCTGCATGGGGTACCTGTCTGATCATCAGGAGCACATCTGCCCATCAGGGGCATTCTTTCTCGGGTTTTCTGCCTATCTGCATGCAGCACCCAGTGGTACATCAAGGGTACATCTGCCCATCAGGGGCATTCTTTCTCGGGTTTTCTGCCTATCTGCATGCAGCACCCAGTGGTACATCAAGGGTACATCTGCCCATCAGGGGCACCCTTTCTTGGATTTATGTAGCATCCAGCGTGCCATCAACCACATTGTCTTGCTGCCAGCACGCTGCATTCGTCAATGTAGCCACCCAGCTACATCAGCTGCTGGAGCTGTCTCCAGCCATCTTACCTTAGCCAGTGAGTCAGCTTCATCATTGCCTAGACTGGCTAAGGAGTAATGTCTTGTGACATGGAAAACAGCTACTTCTTTTTCCTGTCCCAGTTCCCACAACTCCTGCCACATGGCTTGCCCTCACAAGGGCTAGTGACCTACCAGCCACCATTGATACTTCCAAGTAGAGGTCCAAAGGGTCAAACCCTTGAATACAGTACAGATGGTTAAGGGCCCAGGCTCATTTTTAATCACCATCCATACTGTTCTTAGTTCAGCCCACTGGCTGCTTTGCCCTATACCATTCTTATACCACAGGGTACCAGTTAAGGGCTGGACAGTAACAGCCATCCATGATGCTGAGGGTCCCATGCTGGAGCCATCTTTATACCAAGATTGCTCCGTAATAGGTCCCTGTCCCTCATGGAAAGGTGTGGTTTCCACCTCCATCGGTATAGTTTGTGTCAAAGTTTCCTCTGCAGCCTCTGCTGGTCCTAACACAGTTTGCAATTCATTAGACAAAGGACTTATAGACACAGTACTTCCCTGTTCTATATATGCTCCTGGGATGACTTGTGTCTCACCCGACAAAACAACTCCCCCAAATTTGACAAACAGCCCAGGTCCTTGCACTTTGCTTGTGTTCACAGCCCACCCATATTGTTCCAAGTGGCCTAGCAGTGTCAGAGCTGCTTGGGTTAAATTTTTAAGAGAATCAGAGGTATACCAAGACATCATCAATATAATGAAATATTGTAACCATGCTGGGCCTAGTCCACTTGGCTAGGTCCCCAGCCACCAAACCATGACAAATAGTTGGGCTATGCAGATAACATTGGAGTAACACTTGAAAAGTTCATTGACTTCCTTCCCAGGCAAAGGCAAACTGTTCTTGGCTATCAGCCAAGAGAAAAAAGCATTTGCAAGGTCCAGTACATGATGACAAGTTTCCAGCTGGGTCATCAGCCGACCCTTTAGATAGTGAACTGAAGGCACAGCCACATGCAAAAGAGGCACTATTTTGCTCAATTCTTGATAGTCCATAGTTATTCTCGTCAATTCTTGATAGTCCACAGTTATTCTCCAAGTACCATCAGGTTTTTTCACTGGCCATACTGGGGCATTAAAAGAAGCTATGTGCCAGATGAACAATGCCAAACTTTTCCAACTCCAAGATAGTGGCACTTATCTCTGTATGTCTTCCCAGCAAACGATACTGTTTCACACTGACTACACGTCTTGGCTTGGGTAATACCTGTGGGTCTTGTTTCACATATCCTCGCAACACAAGCTTCACTGTCTAGATTTACAACCAGAATTCTCCAACCATTGTTTGCAGATGCAAACCATAAAGCACATCTACACCCAAGATGCACTCAGCCACTGGGGACACATACACAGTACATATACAAGGGGGAAAACATGCAATGCCCAGCCCCAAAGACTTTAATAGTCTGTCCTCTATAGCCATCAACATTCACTGTGGCCCCTGAAAACTTATCAGGGATGCCGTGTATCAAGCTACATTCTGTGCCAGTATTTACCAATGTTAACACATGCTGCACACCTGCCATTCACCTCTAGGTCCCACAACAGTAGGAGCCAAGCAGCCAGGAGTTCATTTTCTGATGTACAACAGGTTGTGCAAGGAGATGCACAGGTTCTTCCATCTCATCCTCAGGGCTGTCATTGTCCTCAGCTTCAGAGGCAGGGTTGTCCTGTTGCTGTACTTCAGTGTCCAGCATGTCTGCCTTTTGTTTTGGCTCTTGAAGCCATGCTGCGTCATGGAGTGCCAGTTCCATATTAGTTCATAGTGCAGTGAGCCGCAGCCAGTCCATCTGGCCAGCTGCACACCAGGACTCCTTACCTTTTACCAGGGAGCTCAATACCCTGAGAGCTTTCTCTATGCTCGCGGGGACCCATCCACTTCGTCCCACATTTCCACTGGAGCCTAAGTCCACGAGAACACTGCCACCAGGTACCCCATGCTTTAGGGCAGCCACATCTCCTCCCCCTCCCTAGGGGCTTGTGGCTCCCTTACCTGCTCATCTTGCCAGACTACTCAGATCCTTCTACCACTTCCTGTGCAGGCCATGACTCAGGTTATTGAAAGAAGATTCTTGCAGCTTTATGCAATGTAGACATACTTTATTCTTCATATGTGAGCTTCACAGACATACTTAATCCTCAGACATGAGCTCTGCCAGCCAGCAGTTCAGAGCAGTTATCTTTATACTCTTAGAACAAAATAGTGGCCACAAACCAAGTATTACATAATTACAACAATCATGCTGAATCAGTAAATGGGCACACATGCCCATTTACACCACTTTTATAATTTGTTTCTAGTGAATAGTGAATGTGCTGAATCTTGGCCATTTGTAACAGATGTGAGGCGAGAAATCGTGATTAAACTTTTTCTACTTTCCTTACACAGGCTCAGGAAAAAATATGTATTTCCACAAATTTTTAAGTTTTTTTGTGGGCTGGCACAATGTCTCTATCCACCTGCATTTGGCTGTAAATTCTTTTTCTTCAACAAGTAAATTAATATTCCAGAGGCTGGGGCCATGACACTAAATTGTATAGGGCCTGATGAAGCCTGGAAACAAGCAAGGAGATCTGAGAAAAATCCCTTGAAAACCCATAAGATTTTTGCCCGGGGTAATACAGAGGCTGTGAGGGCTGAGGCTTGGGCAGAATTGTGAGAAATCATTCCAAGGCTCTCCAGGCAGCCAATGAGTGCACTCCAGCAGCACTCCAGTGGCAGGCAACAAGGAAAGCAACATGGAAAAAGGTATTGCATCTGACATGCAGATTGGCTCCTGAAAGCCTGGAGAGCAAAGAGAACCCCACAGTGACCCAAAAGGCTTGAAGTCTGGCTCGAAAGTTGGGAGAAGGGGAGAGCTGGAGGGAGGGGGTGTGAGGGGAAGAGAGAGAGAGAGAGAGA
>NW_007733941.1:21276-22387 GCF_000696425.1 Galeopterus variegatus
TTTTGAGGAATTACAAAAAGAAAAAAAGGTTGGCTTTATTTACAGGAATCATTGAATGAAGCAAATCTAGAAATGGCTCAATATTGAAATTATTAGACAGAGATCTTATAGAACTGTGACGAATGTTTTATGGAATCCGCTGGAGAAGATATGTTAAAAAATGAGAAATGCTAGCAAACAGATAGCAGCTATAAAAGTAAGTAAAGTGGAAATGTTAGAAATAAATAAAGTACTATTAGAAATGAAAAGTCATTTGATTTGCTTATGAAGAATCTAGACCAGAGGAAAAGATTACTGAACTTGAATATAGGCCTGTAGAATAAACCAAAGTGAAATACAAAAGACACAAGAATAAAAATACAAAGAGTGTTTAAGTATCCTGAGTATTCAAAAGTACTGAGGGAATACCAAATGTCCCCACATATGAATAATTAAGTGTGCTGAAGATCAATATCAAATGTCCTTACCTATGAGTAATTAATATTTTAGAAAAATAAAAATAATGGGGTAAAGAAACCTTCAAGGTGATATTAGTTGAAAATTTTCTAAAATTTATGAAAAGCATCAACTCAAAGATCCATAACTTCAGTGAAACCTAAGCAGAGCATAGAGGGTAAGAAAAATAAGTTTTAAAACATCCTTGAAAATCAGTGAAAAAACATTATGTTAGTATGGAATATCTGCACCCTGCATCCATGAAGGGTGTTTACAACATCTGCTAGTCCCTTTCCATGGGGTTGCAATGAATACAAAGAATAATTGGGCAGACCTGGAGAGCAGAGACAACCCCCTTTTGGTGACTCGAGTATGCAGGAGGTGATCAGCTCCTGCTAAGAAACGGATTGAGCACAATCCATTACCCTGAATACTCCTGTCTCATAAACTAAACTCTTAAGACACTGAAGAAGTATCAGCAAATCTTTTCATCTTCAAGTCCAAGGCAATAATCTATTTTTTTCCAGAGGCGATGTAGAAGAAAAATCCATCTTTTCTGAGAGTTGAGATATGAAACTTTAATGCTTTAGTACTCAGGAAAAGATCCATTGTTTTTGGAGAAAAAAATAAGCAAACAATTTTTAACCCCTGAGGAAGAATCAAGAAAACCTCCTGG
>NW_007733941.1:22598-34242 GCF_000696425.1 Galeopterus variegatus
GGAAAAGATCCATTGTTTTTGGAGAAAAAAATAAGCAAACAATTTTTAACCCCTGAGGAAGAGTCAAGAAAACCTCCTGGACTCAGGATTTTGCATAAATTTAAAGCAGAATTCTGCTGCCACTTGAGGAGGGGTAAGAAAAAAGATCTCACACAAGATCTTGCACATATACAAGACATAATTTGGTTACTATGAAGAGGGGCACAAGTACACCGAAAATGCCCTCTGTTTAAGGTCGAGACCTACTGGCACTGCCAAAAACTTGGCTGGACCAGCAGACAAGAAAGTCCTCTGCACCCACCATAATCTTAGTATTAAGTAGCAAGCAGCGGCAGAGAGCGGAGCCTTGAGAGACAGTCTTCATTGCACAGGCCCACAAAGATTAAAAACAGAGGGTGAGACAGAAATACTCTAAACCATTCTTGCACATCAGGCCCTTTCTAATCATGAGTCACAGCAACCCACTTTTAAAGGTGATGGCAAGAACAAAACCCAAATGCAGTCCAACTTCTGACTAGATCAACTCAAGTCTACCACTAATAATCTGATAGAGGAAGACCCATGCTCATTTTTAGGCATAAATAATATTTACCACTGTTACTATTGATCTCCTACAAATAAGTTTGGACACAATTAAAAAATATATGACAGAGACAAAAAAGCAAAAAGAAAACCCAACACTGCAACCAGGTAAGCAACCAACGACACAAGAGCCAAAGATATCAAAATATTGAAAATAACGGAGGCAGATATTCCAATAACTATAATTGATATGGATAGCTATTTAAGGGAAAATGTTGAAAAAATGCATGAACAGATGGGGAAATTCAGCAGAGATAGATAATATAATGAAGTCACTTTGAAATTTTGTAAACACACACACATACTCCCAATATAAGACATGAAGAAATCCTGCAGTGAAATCATCAGCAGAATGGACAGCACTAAGGAGAGTATCATTCACCTTAAATAGAGAGCAATAAGCAGTAGTAAAATTAAAACAACAAATGAAAAAAGTGAGGAAATGGGCCGGCCCGTGGCTCACTCGGTAGAGTGCGGTGCTAATAACACCAAGGCCCCGGGTTCGGATCCCACATAGGGATGGCCGGTTCGCTCACTGGCTGAGCGTGGTGCTGACAACACCAAGTCAAGGGTTAAGATCCCCTTACCGGTCATCTTTAAAAAAAAAAAAAAAAAAAAAAAAAAAATTAAAAATTTTATTTTCAAAGATTACTGTTCAGGTAATGAAAAGACAGGCTGCAGAACCAAAACCAAAACTGGAAACACAAAGAGAACACCTAAGGGCTTTGCCACTATATCAAATGGTTTAACATGTACATATATGCAAGTGGACTCCTGGAAAGCAAACAGAAATAGAACAGAAGAAATATTTGGAAAAAAAATAGTTAAAAAATTAAGCTAATTTGATAGTAGATTTAAATCCAGCCGTATCAAAAATTTTATTAATGTAATGGTCCAGGCACCCTGATTAAAAATCAGAGATTTTTCAGGCAAGATAAATATATGCTGTCTACAGCACACTTACTTTAACTTTAAAGACCTAGTTAAGTTAAAAATAAAAGTTTAGAAAAAGGTATCTCATACTACTAGTAATCAAAAGACAGCTGGATTGGCTATATTAAGACAGGTCGAAGTAGACTTTAAAATTAGGAATATCGCCAGGATAAAGAGGAGGAATACATATTAGTAAAAAGATCAGTTCACCAGGAAAATCCACCAATCTTAAATTCTTATGTATCAAATAATGCATTTTAAAAATACATTAAGCAAATTATAGAAATAAAAGGAAAAATCAAAAAAATGTTTTAAACTGCCTTAATATATTTTACTTTAACTGAAATGATATTATGCATACATAGTGTTAAAGGAAGTATATTATACAAACTAATTTAACTTTTTTGTTTTTACTGTTTTAATGTGGCTACTAGAAAATATAAAGTTACATCTGTAGCTCCTGTTATTCATGTATTTTTAAAATTTTTGTATTGAAACATATTGATTATGCATACCATGGGTACAGAGTTATATTTCAATATATGTATACAATGTGTGCTGATCTATCCAGAGTAATCAGCACATTCATCATTGCAAAACTCAATCATTTCTTTGTGATGTGCACATTTGATCTCCTGTATTCTAGTGGTTTGGTAACATGCAATAAATCATTGTTAATTATAGATTCCTGGGTTGACTGTACACAAAACAGGACTTATTTTTCCTTTCTAACTGTAATTTTGTCTATTTATATTTTTACTGGGCAGTGCTGCATTAGAGCAACTAAACAGTGGTGCATTAGAGTGTTTGGCTAGAACATATGAACAACAATCAAATTCTGGGGTAATTTCTTCATTTGGCACTCACTGCCTTATGTTGTGAGTCAATCTATAGACAGAGACCAAAAAGATCATAATACAAAAAAATATGGAAAACTCTTTCCCCAGGATTACAACAATGGTATAAAAATCATTTCTGCGATTGCCATAGTTCTTCAAGCTCAATATAAACACAATTCAAATGACAGTAAATAAATAATTTAAAACTTGAATTGCATTACATATTTTAATTGATCGCTTTAGTTTTAAAAAGTGGCTGATGAGTGCAGTAAGACTGTATGTTTGTTTTTTAATGTCTCCATTATTTCAAAAAATACTTTGTGAGTTTTAAAAAAGAAAAAAGTTAGATATAAAAAAAATATTTGGAGGTGAGGTGGGGGGACACAAAGAAAGTATAGTTTTATATATCAGATAAATTTAGTAATAAAATGTAGCCATCAAGGCACATGTCAGAAGATTCTCTAACTTGCCAACTGTAAGTCAAGATTGGGCTTTTTATTTTTTAGACAACTTAGAAAAGATAAAAACACATTAACTTATAAGATCCATGGTGTAAAAACAAAAACAAAAAAATAAAACTCACTTGGACTATTATTTTTACTAAAACATAAAAAAAGATATTTCCTTGTTTCTTATAGGGTGCTATGTAATTAGGAAACATGACAATAAAAATTTTAACATAAATATGTAAACCAAACTCTAAAGGCTGTTTGTTAATACACTCTCCCATGTATGTCTTTTGTATAATAGAAAAGCTAAATAATTCTTTCTGAACACAAATGCTGTAAACTGGCATAATGTAATGGTAAATGGTAAAATTTTTTTTTGTAAACGGTAAACTATTTACACAAAATGATGAATTTCAGAACACACAGGCAATTCTTGTATTTATCTCTGAGCCTAAGTGTTTAATTAGTATTAAGCAGCATAGAAGTTGCAATTAAGAGTGACCAACAAATACCTGGCAGTGACACCATTTCAGTTTGCTCATTTGTTAAAATGGAAGTAGAATTAACATTCTCTAATGGAAATCAGAAACATCTGCCAGAATAGTTTACCCTGACTCCCCTAAAGAGAGATGGGAAGATGAACTGTGAATAGCAATGCATATATCTATTTGCAAAAACACATTTATTTTCTGACAAACATTTGATATTTTGAAATATAGAATATATTTGATCTTTGCCCTTGTGCTTGCCCTTTTCCTGGCATACAAATTCTAAAATCCTTAGAATCTCCAAAGTGCTATTTTTGTATGCTAATAAGTTGACTGATGGATGGAAGATTCTAGGTAGCTTTGGGATGGGGGCTGCTCGTCAAAATAACCAAAGCAGGATTACAGGGTTGGGAATTTCATCCCCATCCCCTGACCTTCAAGGAGGAGAGAGGAACTGAAGGTTAAGCTGATCATCAATGGCCAGCAATTTAATCAGTCATGCCTATGTAATGAAGCTTCCATAAAGACCCAAAAGGACTGGGTTAGGAGAGCTTCCAAATAGCTGAAAACGATTCCTGGAGGGCACTAGCAGAGGGCATGGAAGTTCCACGTCCCTTCCCCCAGACCTCACCTTCATGCCTATGTAATGAAGCTTCCATAAAGACCCAAAAGGACTGGGTTAGGAGAGCTTCCAAATAGCTGAAAACGTGGAGATTCCTGGAGGGCACTAGCAGAGGGCATGGAAGTTCCACGTCCCTTCCCCCAGACCTCACCCCATGCATCTCTTCAGCTGTATCTTTTGTAATACTTTTTATAATAAAATGGGTAAGTGTAAGTGTACACTTAGTTCTTAGTTCCTTGAGTTCTGAGAGTCGCTCAGCAAATCAATCAAACTCATAGGGGTTGTAGGAACCCTGATTTATAGCCAATCAGTCAGAAGCAAAGGTAAAATAACCTGGGGCTTTTGTCTGGCATTTGAAGTGTGGGGCAGTCTTGTGGGACCGGGTCTCAAACTGTGGAATCTGACACTAACTCCAGGTAAATAGTGTCAAACTTGAATTAAATTGAAGGACACCCAACTGGTGTCCACTGCAGAACTGATTGCTTGCTTAGTGTTGTGAGTGTATAGTGGGAAAAACTGAACTGAGTGTGTTGTGTTTTTCCACTCAATCATATTTTAATGATCTTAATTAAAAATTCTAGTGTTCAACAACATGAAATGGAAATAGAGGACACACTGGAAACATTATTTTCTATTGTTTCACCTATTTAAATGTTACCACAAATTTAAAACAGAGTCTTCCTGTCCAGAATGGACATTGGTTCATAATTGCAATGTGGAAAGATTCAAGAGAAAAACAAATACTTGAGAAAGAAGAATGACTCTGGAGGCATTCTATAGAGTGGCTAGTTATGGAATTTAAAAAAGCATTTAAAAGTCTAAAGTACCAACATTAATTACAATTTAATGTAAATTTACAAATTATAAATGAACAGTCTTAGGGCTTTGAATAAATGAAGTAGGACAAATTATTTGTTGCAAACTAGTTTTGTTGTGTTTGTGTTAAGTACATTTAACATGCATCGTGGACCTCTAGCCTGCAATTAACAAGCAGCACTTGATTACTGATGCTGTGTTAACATATTTTTTGCTTTGAATGATTAGTTCTTATGAAACTGGAACATGTAGAATAAAAATATTTCTACGTGATGAAACATTTTGATATCTGGTTTGTATTTTTAGCCACTTGCTATGTTCAGAGAATATAAATAATTAAATCGTCAAAATAGGCTCTTACACAAATACACCGTCTGTGTCTCTTCTCTGCTTCTGGACAGGCCATAACTAAATCATTCTAACCTCAGACCGTCGTCTGTTCATGGTGCTCTTATATGTATCCCTCAGCTCTGAGAAGATCTAGGGTNCCTTCAAGGAGGAGAGAGGAACTGAAGGTTAAGCTGATCATCAATGGCCAGCAATTTAATCAGTCATGCCTATGTAATGAAGCTTCCATAAAGACCCAAAAGGACTGGGTTAGGAGAGCTTCCAAATAGCTGAAAACGATTCCTGGAGGGCACTAGCAGAGGGCATGGAAGTTCCACGTCCCTTCCCCCAGACCTCACCCCATGCATCTCTTCAGCTGTATCTTTTGTAATACTTTTTATAATAAAATGGGTAAGTGTAAGTGTACACTTAGTTCTTAGTTCCTTGAGTTCTGAGAGTCGCTCAGCAAATCAATCAAACTCATAGGGGTTGTAGGAACCCTGATTTATAGCCAATCAGTCAGAAGCAAAGGTAAAATAACCTGGGGCTTTTGTCTGGCATTTGAAGTGTGGGGCAGTCTTGTGGGACCGGGTCTCAAACTGTGGAATCTGACACTAACTCCAGGTAAATAGTGTCAAACTTGAATTAAATTGAAGGACACCCAACTGGTGTCCACTGCAGAACTGATTGCTTGCTTAGTGTTGTGAGTGTATAGTGGGAAAAACTGAACTGAGTGTGTTGTGTTTTTCCACTCAATCATATTTTAATGATCTTAATTAAAAATTCTAGTGTTCAACAACATGAAATGGAAATAGAGGACACACTGGAAACATTATTTTCTATTGTTTCACCTATTTAAATGTTACCACAAATTTAAAACAGAGTCTTCCTGTCCAGAATGGACATTGGTTCATAATTGCAATGTGGAAAGATTC
Source organism: Galeopterus variegatus (assembly GCF_000696425.1). Classification (NCBI taxonomy): domain Eukaryota; kingdom Metazoa; phylum Chordata; class Mammalia; order Dermoptera; family Cynocephalidae; genus Galeopterus; species Galeopterus variegatus. The sequence continues at coordinate 28,590 of NW_007733941.1, forward strand.
AAGAGAAAAACAAATACTTGAGAAAGAAGAATGACTCTGGAGGCATTCTATAGAGTGGCTAGTTATGGAATTTAAAAAAGCATTTAAAAGTCTAAAGTACCAACATTAATTACAATTTAATGTAAATTTACAAATTATAAATGAAAACAGTCTTAGGGCTTTGAATAAATGAAGTAGGACAAATTATTTGTTGCAAACTAGTTTTGTTGTGTTTGTGTTAAGTACATTTAACATGCATCGTGGACCTCTAGCCTGCAATTAACAAGCAGCACTTGATTACTGATGCTGTGTTAACATATTTTTTGCTTTGAATGATTAGTTCTTATGAAACTGGAACATGTAGAATAAAAATATTTCTACGTGATGAAACATTTTGATATCTGGTTTGTATTTTTAGCCACTTGCTATGTTCAGAGAATATAAATAATTAAATCGTCAAAATAGGCTCTTACACAAATACACCGTCTCTGTCTCTTCTCTGCTTCTGGACAGGCCATAACTAAATCATTCTAACCTCAGACCGTCGTCTGTTCATGGTGCTCTTATATGTATCCCTCAGCTCTGAGAAGATCTAGGGTTTTCTGTTAACGGAGATAGCTAAAAGGTACAAAACAAAGCATAATATTACCTGATGCAAAAATAGTTAGGTAATAACTTCACGAAGTAAAATAAGTTTGGTAGAGAAATATAATGTTCTTGTAAAAATATTCATAATATTTAGATTTTAATTCACTTTTCTTCAAAAAATGTTTAATACAGAGAGTATCAGATTTTATGATTTCAAATTAATTTGGTACCCAAAAGTTTCTGTAACGTGGATTTTTTTTTTTTTAACTGAGGATACAACTAACTGACCGGGTAAAATTTCAATTTGGCATCAGACTTCAGAATCATCTGTAGTAGCTGACAGAAAAAAATTGGGAGAGTCTTATTTTTATTATTTTAATAAATAATTTGTATTAATATACAGGTTGAGTATCTTTTATCCAAAACACTTAGGATGAGAAACGTTTCAGATTTTGGATTTTTTTGGATTTGCATATGTTTGCATATATAACGAAGTGTCTTGGGGACAAAACCAAGTCTAAACACAAAGTGCATTTGTGTTTCATATACACCTAACACACATAGCCTGAAGGTAATTTTATAACAATATTTTTAATAATTTTGTGCATGAAACAAAGTTTGTGTACATTGAACCATCAGAAAGCAAGGGTGTTACTATATCAGCCACCTGTATGGACGATCTGTGGTTGTTTGGCATCACCATCAGTCCCGACTCTGAGTTTATATGATACCGATAAACAATGATTTTCTTACACTTATTCACACATAAATACTTAACAGTATAAAATATAAAATACTATTAAAACAGTGAAAATACAATGTGTTCGGTGTAACTCAGTGCACAGCAGCATTCCAGGTGACCTGTATCAGCTGTTGAATGACAGCAACAAACAACTAGTCTTTACATACGATAGTGTGTTTTATGTAAAAGGTTACTCTACTCTGTATTTATTACTTTAGGTGAGAAGAAACATGAGAAGCAGTTGAGGGACATGGAAGTGGGTCCTCCTGGGATGAGGAGGCATTCTGCTGGACGGCTTTTATAAATGTTTTCTCCATCTACCTCATTAACAGTGGTTTTTGTCTTTGGTTTTATGGACTAACATGATTTCTTCTGTTATGAATGAACGCTGCTCTCGTCCTTCAATAAGCCCGTGACACATTTTCACCATGTTGTATATCGGCACTGTTTCTGCAGTGTTAATTTCATGATCTTCATTGTCACTATTATCACAATCATCTTGTCTCAGAACAATTTAGGCTATTTCATCATTGGTCAATGAATGAACAACCAGAGCCCCATTACTGATGTTAAAAGCTCGTTTGAAAGCCAATTCTTCCAGCTTACTTATGAACTCTTAAGGTATATTTTTTGCATATGTGAGGAGGTCAGACATTATTTTTTTCTCACTTGATATAAAGTGTTAATTAATGAAGGTTTAAATGCATCTTGATATCTATCTGGTATTAAAAGTTCTTCAGAATTGTTTTTCTATAAGTAATTAAACTTAGTGTTGGTACTTTGTAATTATAGAGAAATACAACTTATCTTTATTGTTGTTCAAAAAATATACCAATGGGATTTTTGATTAGAATTCAATGTATCTATAGATAAATTTGTAGAGAATTTCCATCTCTATAGTACAAAGTCTTGCAGATTCCTCTGCATTAGTTTGTTTCTGTTGCTTAAAATGGAATACCTATAACTGGGTAATTTATTAAAAAGCAGGGTTTTTTTTTTTTACAGTTTTAGAGTCTGGGAAGTCCAAGACCCAGGGGGTATATCTGGTGAGGGCTGCGTTCTTGGTGAGAACTCTCTGCAGAATCTTGTGGTGACACAGGTTATCCCATGGTGAGAATGGCAAGAGCACATTTCCACCTGTTTTCTTCCTCTGTTTACAATGCCGTAGTCTACTGTGATAATTCCTTAAACAGTAAGCCCTTACTTTATGAATTCATAAGGACTGAGTCCTCATGATTCAATTACCTCCCAAAGACCCCACCTTTCAAATACCATAGTTTTCTTACCCTTTTAACTCTGTTACAATGGGGATGAAGCTTCAATGAGTTTTGGGGGGACATTCAAACCACAGCATCCTCCATTTGCCTAAGTATATTTTAATTTATTTCTATAATCTCTTGTTGTTTTCATTAAAGAGGCCTGTGTCTGTCCTGGATAGTCTAAGAATACTTGCAATTTTTATTAAGAGAAAATTCAGTGAATATCTGAGCTTACTTCTCTATCCCTCTGTTGTACCAGAATTTTAACTTACTTGACTCCCTAATTTTTGTCTCATCGTCCATGTAAGACTGGCAAGAGCTTAATTAAGTTTTCCTGCCTCTTACTACAACCTCTGCTTGGCACACTGGAGAGTGCGCCACTTGGGAGCGCGGAGGCGCTCCCGCCGAGGGTTCGGATCCCATGTGGAGACTGGTTCCCGCTCACTGGCTGAGCGTGGTGTGGGCGCAACACCGAGGGTTGTGATCCCGTTACCAGTCAGTAAAAAAAGACAAAAAGGAAAAAAAAAAAAAGAAGAAGATATACAGGTGACAAGCAAGACAAATTAGCACATGAATGCTGCTCAGTATTTTTAGTCATTAGGGAAATGTGAATTAAAACCACAGTGAGATATCATCACACACCTGTCAGATGGCTGATATAGATTTTAATGAAACAAAAAACTATGTGTTTAACATTCTGCTTTTAGGCTGGATAAACTTTCTAGTAATTTCTACCTAAGAGAATTATGTGAAAGGTATGTTCAGATGACACAAAGAGTATTGACAAATTTCCCAAAATATGTTTCAGGAATATGTTAACAAACATTATAATCAAATACCTGTTACGGGCTGAGTGTTTGGCGGCATATGCCCATCCCAAATTCATATGTTGAAGTCCTAACTCTCAATAAATCAGAATGTAACTTTATTTGGAGACAGGGCCTTTAAACTGTTAACTAAAAAGGTAATTAAGGTTAAGTGAGGGTCATTAGGATGAGTTCTCATTCAATATGTCTAATGTTCTTCTAAGAAGACACAGACATGCACCAAAAAACCCAAGTGAATTCAGAGGAATAAGACTGCCATGTATAAACCAAAAGTAGAGGCCTCAGAAACTGGAACTGCGAAAAAGTAAATTTCTGTTTAAGTCACACACAATCTGTGGTACATTGTTATGGCAGCCCTAATGAACTAGTACAGTTCCCATAGATAAATTCATTTAGAAACACTGAAGCAAAATTAATTGGCTTCATTTATTCTAAGACTTCTAAGAGCTTTTACTTTGTTAACATTCTGAACAGCAGAAAAGGGGAAACATATTCTTTAGAATTTCATAAGCTTATTTAGTTATGATTCTCTTTCTATACAAGACCATCTTAAGAATCTAAGGTTTGACAGAAACACTTTGGTGAATAATGACCTAGACTATGATAATATTCATGAACAGAAATACAAAGCCAGTAGGTTTCAACCTCATAACATCATTAAGAAGGACTTTGCCTAAATCCAAGTTTTATAAAAAAAAAAAAAAGTGTCAGATTAACTGCATAATTAACGATATTCAATGAAGATAATGGGGATTACGATAAAAATTGTTCCAAAGCAGAGGTACCTGAAAAATAGTAATCCCTTAATTCTTTTGTGAATATGTATAGAGTGCTTTAAAATTACTTAATGTTCTATTCAGTATTGTTTCAGCATATTTTCTTTCTTATTAAAAATCAACGAGTATGGTGAATTGTTCTTCTGGATGAGATGGAATTTTGCAGTAATCCAATTAGAAAAGATTAATAAACTTCTAAATAAAATAATTTTTGTTGAAGCCATCAAAGATCTATTATAGCAAGGAACACTTGAGGGATACAATAAAAATCAGAGGGAAGGATACTGTTTTTGCCAGTTGAGCTGATATTATACCTGTACATATAAACACTGAGGAAATTTGTAAATAGTGGGGGCTCACTAATGTTGAGAATCTAGGCTTAGCCCANTGTGATCCCGTTACCAGTCAGTAAAAAAAGACAAAAAGGAAAAAAAAAAAAAAAAGAAGAAGATATACAGGTGACAAGCAAGACAAATTAGCACATGAATGCTGCTCAGTATTTTTAGTCATTAGGGAAATGTGAATTAAAACCACAGTGAGATATCATCACACACCTGTCAGATGGCTGATATAGATTTTAATGAAACAAAAAACTATGTGTTTAACATTCTGCTTTTAGGCTGGATAAACTTTCTAGTAATTTCTACCTAAGAGAATTATGTGAAAGGTATGTTCAGATGACACAAAGAGTATTGACAAGTTTCCCAAAATATGTTTCAGGAATATGTTAACAAACATTATAATCAAATACCTGTTATGGGCTGAGTGTTTGGCGGCATATGCCCATCCCAAATTCATATGTTGAAGTCCTAACTCTCAATAAATCAGAATGTGACTTTATTTGGAGACAGGGCCTTTAAACTGTTAACTAAAAAGGTAATTAAGGTTAAGTGAGGGTCATTAGGATGAGTTCTCATTCAATATGTCTAATGTTCTTCTAAGAAGACACAGACATGCACCAAAAAACCCAAGTGAATTCAGAGGAATAAGACTGCCATCTATAAACCAAAAGTAGAAGCCTCAGAAACTGGAACTGTGAAAAAGTAAATTTCCGTTTAAGTCACACAATCTGTGGTACGTTGTTATGGCAGCCCTAATGAACTAGTACAGTTCCCATAGATAAATTCATTTAGAAACGCTGAAGCAAAATTAATTGGCTTCATTTATTCTAAGACTTCTAAGAGCTTTTACTTTGTTAACATTCTGAACAGCAGAAAAGGGGAAACATATTCTTTAGAATTTCATAAGCTTATTTAGTTATGATTCTCTTTCTATACAAGACCATCTTAAGAATCTAAGGTTTGACAGAAACACTTTGGTGAATAATGACCTAGACTATGATAATATTCATGAACAGAAATACAAAGCCAGTAGGTTTCAGCCTCATAACATCATTAAGAAGGACTTTGCCTAAATCCAAGTTTTATAAAAAAAAAAAAAAGTGTCAGATTAACTGCATAATTAACGATATTCAATGAAGAT